>NW_004955474.1:10001038-10007891 GCF_000276665.1 Chinchilla lanigera | reverse complement strand
TATATATTTGTAATGTTTTTCAAATGTTGGGGCATTGTTTTAGTTTATGCCATGGGAAAATACTGAGTATTCCAGACAAGATACTAATATTATAAGGAATAAAAGTCTATTTAGGGGCTGGGGATTTAGCTCAGCAGCACAGCTCCTGCCTGGCAAGTGCAAGGTGGTGAATTCGATTCCTGGTACCAGGAAAAAAACAAACAAAAAAAAAACCAAAAAAAGTCTATTTAAAGTCATTGCAGTTAAAGGAGGTTTATGGAAAGAAACAAACATGAACAAGAAATAGAACACAATTTCGATACATGGATGGGACTGAGAAGTAGGAGGCCGAATGCCTCTCTGTCTCTACACATCTGCTCTGTCAGCCTTCTGTTTTTCCTTTCACATGAGGTTTCTTTCCATATTCACTTATATGTGATGCTGGGTTTGCTCTCAAATTTCAGATGGCCTGAAGTTCTAGTCTTTGCAATTCTCTGTTTGCCTTACTCTCTCAATGATCCAATTCCATATTCAGTCCATGTAAGAGATAGTCAAATTTTTCCATTTGGAATTAGGTATATGCCCTTGTCCACAGTATGCACTTGTGATACATTTTATTATTAACAAATAATTATTCCATATCACATAAAAAATTGATGCCTACATCACTTGTAAAAACTTGAAGTAATACTTAAAGTTCCATTTTGATAACCTCCTTTACCTACCGCCCATCAAGACCCCTACTCACTAGTCTATAGTTAAACCTGATCTTCAAAACAAACATGCACACATGATACATAGAAAATATAAAGTATGTAAATTTACTTCTCCATTTAACACATATTAACTGGATACACGGAGGACTCAACCTTGAATACAATGAGCAAAAATCCTTCTCATGGATGCTACATTCTAAGGGAGTCAGATAAACAACTATGTTGTGTGTTACTTGTGAAGATCATAAGTTCTATGTGGAAAAAAGAAATTATGAAGATAAATGAGAAATAAGTAGAGAGCTTAGAGAACAGCTCAATGTGGACATGCCTACATTACTCAGCCTTCTGTCACTGTGAGAAATTACATCATGTAAACCATTTAAAGGGGTAAGAGTTTATTCTGGCTCCTGATTTCACAATCGTCAATCAGTCCACGGTCAGCTGGCTCCATGGCTTTCAGGTTCATGGTGAGTCAGAAGCGTCGTGGCAGAAAGAGTAGAGGAAGAGAGTTCTTTATCTCAGGGCAGCCAGAAAGCACAGAGGGCAAAAGCAGACATAAGGGGCTTTCTCTTTGTGCTTTTTATTTTGCTTTCAGTTCTGGGGAAAGAACTCAGGGCTTTTTCACTGAGCTGCAGCTCAACCATTTTTCATTTATTTTATTTTGAGACAATGTCTCATTAAGTCACTAAACTGGTGGTCTTCCTGGGTTTAAACTGGTGGTCTTCCTTCCTCAGTCTTGGAGAATACTGGAATTCCAGGCACATGCCTCCACTCTCTGCTTGTCTGCTTTCGTTCCATCTGGGTACTTACTCTATGGGATGGTGTCACCCACAGTTAGGGTGACACCATCATGAGTTCATTCTCACACACATAAGTCATCTCTGACACACATATCAGACATGGCCCGCAGTTCCCGTCCTTACGTACATGTATAAGTTCAGGCTAATTTGTCTTGGAAATTATGAAGTGATCCAAACATATAAGGGTTTTCTAAGTAGAAGATGCTTCCTCTGTTGAGCTTACTTAGAGTATTAGTACAACGTTCCTGCTAAATCATTAGAAATTTTCATGTTTGATCGCTGGGCTTGTATATATTTCTATGTCCAAATGTTTATAAGATGGCAGCTTCTGTACTTAGCCTCATTTTCAGTGTTTTGGTGCTGAGAGGTTGATCCAGACCGAAGGATATAAACCCAGAGGTCTGTAGGAGACAAAGAATGAACACAAGCAAAGCAGCAAGCATTAGAAATCACTGGCATGGGGGGCTGGAGAGCACCAGAGAGGGGATGGTGTGCTCCAGTTAATTGTAGCCATGCGAGAATGCCCACCTATGGCTAACACTGACCAAGCTAGAAATTCAGATTTTAATATCTCTCTTAGCTTGGAAATGTCAACCTACTCAAAGTTTTTATTTTTTTAAAATCCTTCTATCCCCAACCCATTGCAGCCCAAAATACACATCTGCAAGCTGGATCCCAACCCTGGCCAGCAATGTGTGACTTCCATTCCAGAAGCATCAGTGGTGATGGCAATGATCTGGGCCTGCTCCTTTACGGAGACTTAAAAAAGCAACTGGTTATTAACGACCTAAATGTTCTCAGTCACAAGTTGTTCTCCCTATTTCCTGTTTTTTAACACATCTTAAATCACATTAGCCAGATATTTGGAAGTGGATGGTTATAACTAGAGTGACTGTATATCCTGGACTGGCAAGGACAGCCCTGTCTTGGGCTGGTAGCTGTTGCAACTATTAACACTGCTGTCTTTCATCCCCAACAAGTTTGGACAATAAATTAAATGGACATGTTTTTTTTTTTTTCTTTTTTTTGGTTTTTCTCCGGTACCAGGAATCGAACTCAGGACCTTGCGCTTGTCAGGCAGGCGCTTTTGCCGCTGAGCTAAATCCCCAGCCCCTAAATGGACATCTTAATGAAGTGTCACCTTTTTCCTTCCCCATTTTTCACATTTTATAAAAGCTTTCATTAGAGCCTTTAAAATAGATTATAAACAATCTGGGCAAATCGTATGGTAACCTCCACGTAGTCATTGCTTAGCATCAACAACTATCAACTAAGAGCAACTCCCTCTTCTTCCTTACACTTACTTCCTGCTCCTTTCTTGAGAAGAATTCTCTATTCCATATGATTTAATCCATAGTTTCTTCTGCTTTTAAAATCAGTGTTATCTTAGTTCAAGTGCATCATTAGACAATCACATTTTAACCTTGTTCTCTTCGACGTTAACCACCTCCTCCATCAGAGGCCGGTGCCATTTTTTCCTTAAATATGAAGGCACCTCATAAGCATTCCTTGAGAACTTCTCAGGATAGAGTAAATATTTGTTGTTGCTTAGGGAAATATCACCTATTTGTGTTGAAAAAGACAGAGATGATCTTCAATTTTATTTTTTCTAGTCCACCAACTGTGTTCATATTTTCACATCTTCGTTTTCCCATTGACTTGCCCCTTGGATAAATTTTGGTGAATTTCCCTCATTGCTGTGTTACAAAGTCAGAGAATTCCTCGTAGATCCCAGTTCTCTGGAGATCACTCTTACCTGTTGTGATTTTGCCATTTTTGGTGGAATATGTGAGTTCTAGTGTTTTGAAGAAATGTTGGACTTGTAAATATCACAGAGCAAGCATTACCATTATGCTTTGATAACTTTACTAGAGACTAAGAATCCTCTTGTTAAGGTTTCTTGGATGTTAATTTTTGGTTAATTTTTGAATTGATATCTAGAAATACACATTATGTAACACAAAATGTGTAATTATGTAATACAAATAATAGGTTCTACAAGATTTTCATTTTATTTTTAAATGACAAATAATGATGAAAGATATATGTATGTATATATGCATATATATGGGTACAACATGGTATTTTGATATGTATGTACATTGTGGAACAATCAAATCAAGCCAATCAACTCCAATATAACACAAGAAGTAGCTTTGTCCTCTGGCTGTGTCTTCTTGTGCTGATGCAGCCCAGCTTCATCAGTCTCTGGCCTGCTGTCTTCTCCAGACCAAATATTATGCCTGCAATTACGTGACAGAGTTCTGGTGGAGAAATATTTGAAGCTGATGTAGAAATTGCCAAGCCATCAGGGATGACAGACCATCCTGGGAGATATGGAAGTGGATGGTGAAAGAAATGATGATCCTGTTCTTCCAAATGGTAGCACAGAGACATTTAGGAAGGTCATTTAGTTGAGCACCCACCACAAGGGCCACCCTCCTCCTCCTCCTGGGACTGGAAAACAAAAAATAAAGGGAGTGCAAATGGACAATATCCCTAGGTGGGACCAAGAGCTCCTGAACACTGACCAAGGAACACTTTGTGAACTTACTCTGGCAGCAAACTACTGAAACATCATTTTCTTGATGCTACTTACAAAACTGTGGTCAATAAGAACCAAGGGGAGAACTCCTGAGGAGATTTAGGAGAGCTTCAGTAGAAAAGGTGACTTTACTGAAGAGAAAGAAACCTGAAGAGAAATAAGAGGTTGTGCTGGACACTATAATAGGATAAGAATCATTGCAAATACAGTTGCACTGCTCTGTGTGTAATTGTTAACAGTAAAAAACAGTAGGTCAAAGCAGCAGGAAATCAACTGGTAGCTTGACGTGTCCTGCTTGCATGTGCAGTTTCAGTTCAGATTCCAAGTCCAGGGCTCAATTTCTTCTAGTGTGAGCAAAAATTTCTGTCTTCTGTACTCCGATTAAAACTGAACTGTGGGGCTCTCTGTAGAAAGTTGCATTTCCAGCTGTCTCTGTCTTTGTGAGGCTTTTTCTGCCTAGTTCATTGTCCGGTGACTATCAGTGGGATCTTAAAAGCTGGCATTGTGTATGAGGTACCTTGGAAAATGTTTTCTGAAATAGGAGTAACAGAATATTATCTTTATTCATGAATTGGAAGCTGGAAAGAATGTTAGTTGAAGTAAGTACTCCACTTGGTGTTATTCAGATGTGTTTGAGCTTTGCAGAGTCAAGCAGTAACACGGCAGTTGACTAGCCTCTCTGTAACAGGGCTCCCTTAATTCTATTTCAGGATTTAAACCCACTTTTCTTTACAAACAATCGCAGCTTTGAATATATTGCCCAGAGACTCAGTTACCCCACAGTTTGTTGGTTTTTGGAGAAATGCAGTCAGACAATTTTTCAGTCTTTTAATTAAGACAATGAATTAAAAATTGTAGAGAACATTTAAAATCCTCTTTTTAAGCTATTTGAAATGCAAGACACATTATTATTAACATAGCCCTTGTGCTATGCAATATAGCAGTGAAACTTCTCTTTTGCTCCTTCTTTTTTTTAGCAGTGGTCTCTTATTTTTTTGGTGGTGGATGATGAACCTAGGGCCTGGTACGTGCTGAGCAGTAGCTCTATCCCTGAGATACTTCTTTAACCCACTTCCTTCTAACTGTGGCTTTTTTTTTCTTTCCTCATCTCATAGCACTTCCTCTTGCCTCTGGTATCCAACATTCTACTTTACTTCTATACTTCTATTTCAATTTTTGTTTTGGTTTTTGGTTTTTTTTTGAGATAGGGTCTCCCTATGTAGTCCAGGCTGGCCTCAAACTTGTGGCTATCCTTCTGCCTCAAGCTCTCAAGCACTGGGATTAGAAGTGTGTACCACCATGTCTGACTATAAGTTCATTTTTTTTTAAGTTCCATATATACATGAGATCATACAGCACCTGTCTTTTGGCATCTGGCTTATTGAATTTAACACAGTACAGTGTCCTCTATGTTCATGCAAGTTGTTGCAAGGACAGAATTTCCTTTTTTTAAAGGGTGAATAATATTCCATTGTGTTTGTGTACATTTAAAATCTACTCATCCACTAATGTTCCCCCTTAGCTTGTCCCTACATATGCCTATCAAGAATGGTGCTGCCATGAACATGTAAATGCACATATCTCCTCAGTGGATTGATTTCAGATCCTCTGGACTCACTGAAGCATCCTTGATTTATTACTACTGAATCAAGTCTGTATTTTATCTAATTGGAAACTTCAGATAGAAAGTCTCCTTTTTTTGACAGGGTCTCACTACGTGACAGTTCAGACTGCCTTGAAGTCACTATGTAACCTAGACTGGCCGCGAACTTGCAGTGATCCTCCTGCCTGAGCCTCCTAAGTGCTGGGATTATAGTCATGCGCCACCACACCTGGCTTCGAATATAGAGTCTTATATTTTTACTCCTTTTGGATTTCTGTCTATATTTCATTATTTTTCTTAATTCATGACTTTATTCATCATTGTGTATGAAGATCTTCTATTCAAAGCTGAGCATGATGATGCATGCCTGTAATCTCAGCACTCAGGAAGCTGAGGCAGGAGGATCATCACAAGTTTGAGGCCAGCCTGAGGTATGTAGTGAATTTAAGGCCAGCTTGAAGATATAGCCAACAGTTTTTTTTTCATTTAAGTCTTACTTTCCCTTTCCCTTATATATTGATAATCTCCATCTTCATCTTCCCCCTTTATTTGATTTTCATAATGGTCCAACTTCCACTTTTTCTAAACACATATACTAGCTGTGGTTTAATAATGAGGACTAAGCTTGATCCATTTTAAATCTAACTAAATTATTAAGTGTATTCTCAATGAACGTATATCGCTCATACAAGATTAAACTCCTAGCAATGAGAATATCAGTCTTTTATGTTCCTGTATCAATATATTAAAATAGAATTTGAATATAGTAAGGTTGTGAAATATTTATTGACTTAGAGCAAGACAGGAAATGTCATGTTTCTTCCTGTGTACTTGTGGCCCACATGCAAATAAATAGTTATGTTGTGATTTTATGTATTATAAATATTTAAAAACATTACCAACACTAATAGATTCTAAGTACAGTATGGAAAAGTTTTAGCCACAGTTGCACCTCTCAGTAAATCAAATGCTTTTGGGAATATTAAATGCACTCTGATTTCCAAATTGATACTTCCCTAGTAAGGGCAAATGAGTTCTCATTATTGCTATAGTCATATGTATCATACTTATTTTAAAAATTAACTTCACTGAGTTATAGTTAGAATAAAATGCACCAATTTTAAGTGCATATTTTGCAAAAGTTTCAAAAATTTAAGGAAATTTAGATAACTATGTAGCAACCTTGACAATCAAGATATATATATATATA
>NW_004955474.1:9989775-10000938 GCF_000276665.1 Chinchilla lanigera | reverse complement strand
TTTTTTTGGTTTTTTTGTCCGGTACCAGGAACCAAACTCACGACCTTGTGCTTGCCAGGCAGGTGCTTTGCCGCTGAGCTAAATCCCCACCCCCTCAAGATATATTTTTAAAAAACCTACATTGTCTGGTTCCATTCTAACCAGTTCTTTACAGTTCTCAATGTAGGCAAATCCTGTCATAGGCTTTACGTTATTAGAGATTAGTTTCACATCAGTACAAATATCTAGCAAGTATTCTTTTGTACATGGTTTCATTTAAGTGTTGCTACTTATGCTAGTAGTTTCTTTTTATTTCTGGGAATTATTCAGTTTTATAGGTAATCCAATTATTTCTCAATGTTCTTGTTGAGGAACTTTGGACTATTTTAAATTTTGAGATGTTAGAAGAAATGTGCTATGAATATTTTGATACAACTCTCTTTGCTGTATGTTTTCTTTTCCTTTGGATAAGTACTGAACTGAAACTGTTGGCTGGCATGGTAATTATAGGATTAACTTTGTAAAAATCGTAAAAATATATCATTGTAATGTTCCACCAGAAATACATCCTTGTTGTGCTGTATAATTATTTATATTTTTATTAATATTATTTTGCAATAAGTTTTAGCCTTCATAATTAATCTTTAAAATAGTCTGAAAAATACATAATATATGTATATATTTAATTGCAAGGTGTTTCAAGGTGAAAAAATCTGTAAATTCACTGTACCTACAGTTTTTTTTGCCTATAGAGGCCTTGGTTAACATTTGGAAATTTGCTTTAAATTCTGTCTTCTCTTTTACAATTCATCACTACTTTCTTCATGCCATCATTTCAACATGGCCTATTGTTGTAAGTAGTATCTCTAGTTTTTCTCCACTTGGGGAAGAATTTTTTTAATCCTTTATCCTCCTGGTTTTTGTTTGTTTGTTTGTTTTTGGTTTTTTTAATGTGCAAAAGCCTTCAACCTTTTCCTATTTTGGTCCTGGGGAAATGAACTCAGGGCCTTTGTGTTGAGCTACATTTCTACCACATTTTGCTCTAAGATGACATTTCACCAAGTTGCTCCATTGCCCAGGCTGGGCTCTGAGTTGCCGTCCTCCTGCCTTAACAGTGCTAGGATTACATGGATACATCACCACACAAGGCTGCCTTTACATCTTATTTATGTATTTGAAAACCTCATCTCTTTCTAGGGTTTTATTTAGCTCTGACAATGGATTTTCAGTTTTAGATTTTCTTTAAGTTTTTTAGGTTTCTATTTCTCCTGGCTTTGTGCATATCTAATTGTTTCTCTCTCTCTCTCTCTCTCTCTCTCTCTCTCTCTCTCTCTCTCTCTCTCTCCCTCTCTGTCTTTTTTCATACTGAGGGGTCAAACCTAGGGTACCCTACCACTGAACTATATCCATAGGCCTTTCTATTTTTAATTTTGAGACAATGTCTTGCTAAATTGCCCAGCCTGGCCTTGAATTTATGATGCTCCTGACTCATTAGACTCCTGAACACCTGGGATTATACACATGCTGAACAGCACCAGGCAAGTAATTCTATTTTTAAAATTAATTTTATTGGTACAATTTAGATATCCATAATGATCCCATTTGTCACTAGAAATTTGTACCTTTACACGATATATTCTAATTCCTCTTGATTTTCCTATTCCCTTCCCCAACCTTCAACCTGTCTTCCCTTCCTTATTTATAAAAGAATTTGATTCCATTTTATTCTTCTTTTCTCATTTTCTTTTCCATTTTTCCTTTCCCCTCCCCCATTTCTAGGTCCTTTTCCAATTTCAGTCATTATTCCCTGTTTCACAGTATCTATTACACTTAGGCAACTAAGTTTTTTGCAAAGAGTGCATGAAAAGATAAAACATTGTGTGTGTGTGTGTGTGCACTCGCGCGTCTACCAACATATATTTACTCTCCCTGAAGAAAGAATCTACCTCCAGTATTTTCTTTTCTTTTCTTTTCTTTTTTTTCGTGGTACCAGGGATCAAACTCACAACCTGGTGCTTGCAAGCCAGGCGCTTATGCCACTGAGCTATATCCCCAGCACCCACAACCTCCAGTATTTTCATAGGATCAGTTAAGGATGAGATTCCTACTTTTTGAACTTTTAATAATTCTCTAGTCATTGTAGATCCCTTTCTAAATAGCTCGATAAGTACAGTGTAAGCATTGTGTGCCTCCGGGCCACAACTACCTTTTTCTCTCCTAGCTGGGAGATACTGCAGATATCTGCAGATATTGCAGATATAGATATTTCATTCCTCAGTCACTCAGTCACAATTCTTCATCATAGAGTACATCATAGCTAGGCAATCATCCTCAAGCCAAGCTCTAGTGCATCTTAGTACTAGTAATATTCTGCACCCAATCTTTTGCTGGTTTCCACAGTTATGTTAGGAAAACACCGTATTCCTTTAAATTTCCAAATGTTTGTCCTTGCCACAGCTAGAAATGTGTGGGCTCACCTGTTATGTACACACATCTGTAAGTACGATGCATTCCTTTTTGGATCAATTATTTTTTATTATTGAAAAGGAGATAAAAGATTGGATAATATTCCAAATAGTATGAGAGACTATGAAATGGAAAGTAGGGGCTGGGGATTTAGCTCAGCTGCAAAGCGCCTGCCTGGCAAGCGCAAGGTCGTGAGTTCGGTTCCTGGTACCGGAGAAAAACCAAACCCAAAAAAAAAAAAAAAAAAATGGAAAGTAACTTTGCTGTAAAACTTTTCTGTAAACCTCAGACCTCCAAACTCTTCTCCAAAGGCCATCACAGGTGGCATTTGCTATGTGTGGTGCTATATATTTTCTACTCACAGTCCAACATATAGTTGTGTCTATGTGCTTTTTAAAAACCCAGATGTATCTGTCCTATTTTCACTTAAAATGTATTTTGGTGCAAAAATAACAAAATATAGGTTCACCTCATTCTCCTTTAAAGACTATGTTTGTCTGCACATATATTATTTATTTATTTATGAACAAACTAGTATTCATTTTGGAGTTCTGATTACATTTTTAAAAATTATTTTACATATTTGTTTACAACGTAATGTTTATATGGAACATTATGGAGCAATGACATCAAGATAATTAATATATCAATCATTTCATGTACTTAGCTTTTTTTTGTGCTAAGAACACTTACAATCTACTCTCATAGCAATTTTCAAATGAGTGTGCATACTTTATGAAACCAGTCTTCTATGGAGGAATTCTCAATCATTTCCAGTTAAAATTATTTTTTCTAATGAAGACAAAACTGCAGTGAACATTCATAAAGATGTTGGAAGATAATTGATAATTACTAGATTATTGGTGACATTTCTAGAGGGATTCCTAGGTTCCAAGGATCTAAATTTTGATGTGACTGTTGTCAAACTGTCCTTCAATGAAGTTGTGGCAGCTGACCCTGCCCACCAGAAATGTCTGAAAGTGTCTGGCTTCAAACTATATGCTGTTAAATGTTTTAATATATGGAGGCAAAAATCATTTTTTCACAAATAAATGGGTTCAATCTCCCTTTCTCCACTTCTCTACCATCTTTAATTTTCTTGGTTTTAACAATAAACAAGGTATGGAAGGTTACAATTTATTAAGGTTGACCATGAATCCCAAATGTTGACTATGTAGTCATTCCTTATAAGGGAGAAAGAGGTGTTTCTCTCAGCCTGCTTTCAATTTCCTTGCTTCAATCTCTCTTTGCTTTAACTCTGCCCACATGCTGGTATGTGGCAATGTTAATTGGACATTCTGCTTTTTGAATCTCATGTAGAATGTTCATCCAACTCATTTACCACAAAATTAAAAAAAAATGGAGAGAGCGAACACAGCCATTAGAGTTGTTGTGAATAATTTGAGTTAAATGTAAATGTAGAAAGAAAATAGGAAAACTACTATTAAGCACACCTTGGCTTCCACAATGGAACACAATACAGATTTACAACGTTAATTATTTTCATCATCTATCTATTTAAGAGCTGTGAGATTGAAATATGAATATGTCAGGCATTTAAATCCTAATTTACTTAAAAATGAACTTTATTAAAATATCATTATGCATATTTTGGAGTTAAAACCGTGCAATGTAGATGTAGAAGTAAAATTCCCATTTACTGTCCACTGAATGTGAGGGAAATTGGATTTGTCAGGAAGCTGATTGATATCTCGAAGTGTTTTGTTTTCAGTGACTGGCACCGGAGAGTTACAACCATCTATCATCTAACAGGTAATTAGTCAGATTTCTCATCATGAGCCTTCAATCCTGCTGTTTTATTATTGAAATACCACAAACCAGTAGGCAATTTGAATGCAGATAAAGTTCTCTGTCATGGTCTTAAGGACAAAGACAATGTTTTGCAATTTAGCAGTAGTGAGTTTGAATAAAAGTCACCAAAATGTAAGTTTGGGTGTAATAAGGAAGTAAATATGAAAAATTTAGCTTGATACTTCATTTGTACAATATAGTGACAACTGAGAAACTTGCTGTTTACAAAAGCAACCTAGTATTCTAATATAAACTTGCTTTATTATAATATTTTACAAGTAGAATTTTAAGAGAAAGAACAGTTTGCATGAAGAATAAAGTTAGACAAAATAAATGAAACCCGTCTCGAATACCTTTCATCCATTTTCCTAGGCTTTTTGAGATGGTGGATAAAAATAATTTGTAATTAACAGTAGCTAATAACATGAAAAGTTTATAGTTCATATACTTATTTTCTAATAACTATAGATATTAATATAATCAGACAGTCTAAAGATAAATTATTTGCTCACTCTGACACATGCTTTGTATTAAACAAGCTTGCCTCTGAAGTAGAGACTGTGACACTTTGGGGCCTATTTCTAGGGCTTATTGATGTCAAGCAGCTGATTCAAATTATTGGTATCCCAATGAGGATGGTAACTTCAGACCACTGGAAATTACTTTCTCAACTTAATTCAAAACAATTTATTATCTTTCAGAAAAATGGATCTAAACGTACTTTGGTTTTCCAAGGAGTTACCTCTTTCGTCAGACTTTTTGTTGTGGTAATGAATATATTTACATGCTTTTTAAATCTGAGTTAGTAATAATTTTATTTAATCAATAAAATATGATATATGCAGCACATATACATTACATTAATCAGATCAGGCAATATTCTATGGCTTCTGGTGAACAAATGATTTCATGAAGAAGTACATTTTTACACGATTGACTTTTACTATTTCATTTAAGGTCAATTCTTTGCAGTGCTGGGGATTAAACCCTAGGTCTTTCACTTGCTAGGAAAGTGCTTTAACACTAGATCCTCCACCCTGATTGTTAAATATAAACCAAGTTCTAGTTTTGTTTTTTTTCTTTAAAATAGTAGGAATTGAACCCAGAATGTCAAGCTACTAGGCAAGTTCTCTACTGCTGTGCCACATTCCTCTACCCCCAGTACTCTTTAATTTTTTTTGATTTTGTGACAGGGTCTCACTAAGTCACTGAGGCTGGCCATGAACTTGTCTTAGTCTTTTGAGTCGCTGGGATTATAGGAGTGCACTCCCAAACCTTGCCTGAATTATACTTTTTAAATGAGGATTGAATGCTTATTTTACAATTATAATGTATAATGTGGACATTCACCAATCATTACATAATATGTAGAATACAATAGCAAATATTATCGAATTTCTTAGATTTGTTTAAGGGGGGAGGGGAAGGAAAGGATATTTTAAAGAAGGGGTGCACTGTGAAATGCTGTGTACAAGCAAATTCCCATGAGGAATGTGACTGTCATGTACTAGAAACATCAAGAGAGGCAGGGAGGGGGAGAGGAGAAACGTAATGGGCAGGAAAGGGAGGGAGGAGAAGGGTTAAAAAATAATTTAGAAATGTCATGTGCATGTACCAACTCCCCGTGATGAATGCAGTAGTTGTGTACTGCAACCATGTACTCACAAAAATAAGATGATGTACATTTTTTGCTTAATATCTTTTTTAAACATAAATTGATATAGCTATGAGTCATGACACATGCTTGTAATTGAGCTAATCAGAAGGCTGAGGCATGAAGATCCCAAGTTTGAGGCAAACCTGGGCAATTTAGTGAGATCTTTACTCAAAATTAAAAAAAATATACATATAGTTTTTAGTGGCAAGGATGTAGCTAATGTTCCCTGGAGTCAGTCCTCAATACTAGAAAGAAAATGTACATCTATCTGCATACTTATTTATCATAAGCTTTGGTCCTATCATTAATATTTCATAAGATCTTTTCATGTGAAAAAATTCTGTTATTATAAACCATGATTGCTTACAATATCTTAATGAATTAATATAAATCTCAAAGATATAATCATATGGGGAGTAAAACTTAGAAGATGGATTATAGCATTAAATAATACTGTTAAACAGATGAATGTAATACTACATGCACTGTTACTCAAGGTGGACAGCACATGAGGTAAGCTTCCTTGCCTGGATAAGAGAATTAAAAGTATCTATTGTTACACAAAATGCAAAGTTACTGGTTTCTTGGGGATTTTATTTATTTATTTATTTATTTATTTATTTATATTTTAAAACTCAAAGGAGGAAAACATTGACAGACAGACAGCCTTTTACAAAATAGCAAAAGAACAGTACAGACAATACAGAGTTACAAACAAAGTGTTAGGAAATTAACAATGCTTGTTGTATTACATATTGATATCTTCAAAGTGGTTTCTCATGAAAACAAATAGAGACATGCAATATTGATCAATCAAGGACTCATTGAGTTTCTTTCAGCAAAGAAATAGAAGACAGTAGAACAACTATGTTAACTATCCTGTATATGCATACATACAAAATTTATTCTTCTTTCCCTTCTCTTTTCCTACATCCCAGTTGCCCTTCATTTCACAATGTCTATCATACCTTTGAGTTTAAATTAACTCTTTCAGGTTTTACACTAGTGAGACAATGTGATGCTTGCACATGCAGGTCTGATTTATTTCACTTATGAGTATGGATGAGTATGGTCTCTAGTTGTGACCGTTTACCTATAAAAGCCTCAAGTTTATCTTTCTTTATAGCTGAGTAATATTCCATTATATAAAAGTACCACAATTTTCTTATCCAATCCTCGGTGGATGGACATTTGGTTTGCTTCCACAATTTAGCAATTACAAATTGTGCTGCTATGAACATAGGTGCACATATATCGCTGTGGTATGATATTTTTAGAACTTCTGGGAAAATACCCAGCAGGGGAATAGCTGGGTTGAATGGGACCTCTAGACCTAGCTTTCCAAGGAATCTCCAAACTGATTTCCACAGTGGTTTCACCAGTCTGCATTCCTGGGGATTTTATTTAGAAGATAGTTCCACAACACCAAATAAGTGCAGACCAAAAGCTTAGGTCAATTTTTAAGCATTTGAAAACATCAAGATAGAGCACACATGCCATGCTGGCTTAAAACTAAACATATTGAATTCTATTTCTGGGTAACAGAATGGAAATTTTAGGTGTCTACACTGACCACTTGACCATATTGTGGTGTAATAACAGTAACTGACAACTGAGTTTTACTGAGTGGCAGGTGATACATTGAGTACTTTAGCTTATTTGCTCATTTAGTGCCCCAGTGAGAGAGATCCATTATCATTCTCTCACTGTGGGTGAGATACTGAGGCTGAGCATCAATAAGTACCTTCTCCAATTTCAAGCAGTTGAAAGGTGATAGAATTAGGGTTTGAGCCTGGAACTTTGACACTGGTTGGAAGTGCTTTTGTCATTACTTGCAAGGACCAAAGCAAAACACAGCTCTCATTTTATGCACATGTTTTGGAAAGACTGTGTCTGAGAAAATTTAAATTTAGAGGCACTGATGAAATCACCAGCTGGAGTGGTGGAGACATGTTTAATATTTCCTTGAAGATACTGGTTTTGCGTTGATTGCGGCTATGTTTTTCTTCCATACATTACTCTCATCTGAGGCTGAAGCCCAAAGACAGGAAACAACCTGGAGAAGATTACATTCAGATTTGTATGAAGTTTACTAAATAAACAGGTTAATATTCATGAGCTCATGGGAAGATTATCTGATAATACTAAAATTTTTAACAAACTTACACTGAGAGGGGTGGGAAATATGTAAAAATGTAATTCTACTGTGTTTGGTTCTTGTGTACTTTCTCTACTAACTCTTAAAAAATATCTGCCTTAAAGTGTGTTCTGTGGATCAATAAAGTTAGACGACCTGAGCTGCTGAATAAAAATGCAGACCTGTGGATTTAACCTGAAAAGCACTGAAGTAGAATCTCTGGGGCGGAGGGCCAGGAATCAATATTATGCAAGAAAATCTATTGATTGGTTGATTTCTCCTGATCTGTATTCTACTAGGGTCTGGGGTTACCCTAAGATTCCACTTTTATGGTATTTATACAAATACATAGATACCAATATATAAATACAAATCAATGTGAATAAAGGTAAAAGCACAGATATAGAAAAGTTTAAGGGAGGAAATGACTAATTGGGCTGCCCAGAGGAATCAAAGTGGATTGATTACCTCTGGGACATGGTGGTTGAGTCTTTTCTCTTTAAAATTTATTTTTATTTTTGTTCATTTTTTTTCTGGTACCGGGAATTGAACTCATGACCTTGCACTTGCCAGGTAGGCGCACTGTGCCACTGAGCTAAATCCCCAGCCCCTATTTTTATTTTTAATTGACATAATACCTATACATTTATAGGGCATAATAAAATAATTCAATACATGTATACAATGTATAGTGGTCAAATCAAGATAATTAGCATGTTTATCTCCTTATCATTTCTTTGTAGCTAGAACCTTTGAGCTCCTCCTTTAGACTTCTTCATAAAACAAAATAACTTGTTGTAAATCATAGCCACTTGACTGTGCTATAGAACACTTACATGTTGCCTTTATCTAACTTTGTCTTGTTTCTCATTATCCAGTTTTTCTCCATCCCATCCCTCCCGTATTCCTCCCAGCCTCTAGATATTATTCTATTAGGTTGGGTTTTGTAAAATGAGTTCAATTTCACTAAGGAGAGAATGAGATTTGAGGGCAGAAAGGATCTTCCAAGCATAAAGAAGCAGATTAAAAGGCACAAATATGCGAGGTAGATTTTCAAGAAGTATTTTCATATATTGTTCTTTCAAGGAAAAGTTGTTATAGTCTTGCCGGGTTTCGTGGTGCATACCTGTAATACCAGCACTCAGGAGGATTTCTATGAGTTTGAAACCAGCCTGAACTGTATAGGGAGACCCTGTCCAAAAAAAATTATTATAGTCTTTTAGGAGACAAATACACTGTAACTGTTAAAAAATTGTGCAAATATTTGAACCTTTTAAATATATACTCTAGGAAGACATCCACACAAATGTGTATATTGTGGGAGACAAGTGAAATATTTACTTATTAAACTGGGAATGGTGGTGCATTTCTGTAATTCCAGCACTCTAGGTGGCTGAGGCAGGAGGACTATGAATTCTAGCCCATTTGGGCAGCTTAATTACTTAGCAAGATCCTATATCAAAAAAAGATGGCCAAGCATGTAGCTCAGAGGGAAGGTCCAGTACCACACTAAAAAATATAGGGGGAGGATGTGTAAACAAATCATAGTAACTTGATCTATTTACTTAACAAATTTTTAATATTATTGATATTTATTGGTGGCATTTTCTAGGCACCATCTTAGGCATTAAAGACAAAGTAATGGACAGAGTAGACAAAATAGTACCTGGCCTCATGGTGCTTATATTGTAATGGGAGACACAGGCAAGAAAAGTTTAAATGGTAAATTACTGAGAAATGCTATGATAAGTTTTATGGAGAAAAATCCGGAAATAAGATAGGAAGTGCAAGGACAGCAAGGGACATGGGAAGAATGGCTGGCAATTTTATATAGTGTAGTCAAAATGTGGCCTTTGGACTAACACCTGAAAAGTATGAAGGAGACAGTCATGTGGATATATGCAGAAAAAACATTTCCTTAGAGTTCTAAAAATTCAGACCCTTTGGCTAGAGAATACCTAGTGCTTTGTAGAATGGCAAGGAGGCTGTGTAGCTCCAGCAGAAGGAACAAGAAGGACTGCTCAGGGGTGATGTTAGAAGAAGGTGATTTTGCAGGTAGGGTTTATAGCTACTGAGAACTTTGACTCTGATTCTAAGTAGACCACACTGCGGAGTTTGAAAGAGAGGAGTGACATGTCTACTTTATATTTTGATAGAATCACTGACACTTTGTGGAGAAAAGACGGAAAATGTCTAGGGTGGAAGCAGGGAAGCAGTTTGGAGGCTTTTGTAATGAACCCAGTTGTGGGCGTTTACACTTGAATACTGGATGAATGGGAGATAGAGCCACTGAATTTCCTTCAGTTATGCTGTAGGGTGAGAAAAGTAAAAAGAAAAAGGAAAAAAAGAGTATGAGTAAGGAGTTCTCCAAGGGCTTTAACCTGATTAGCAAGAGGAAGGTGAGTTGAGGGTCTGAGATCACTTTTGGACATCTTGAGAAAGGTACAGGATGGGCAGTTTTACATGTGAAGCTGGAGTTCAGGAGAAAGGTCCAACCCTGAGATCTGAATTTGAGAGCTGTCTGTGTACAGATGCCATTTAAAATAATGGTGAGTCCCAGGGATTCTAGATCAAGATTATCCTAGGGATGCTAGAATTTAGAAAACTATTCAGTAATTAAAAATAAGGGAGATAACAGTGTCTGATAATACTAATAGATCAAAGCAAGTGGACATTGGGCTGTGTATCACACAATGTTCTAACAGATTTAATCCTTAAAAATCTTCATGAAAATCAGTGCTATGGTTTGTGCTTTCCAGTAAGAAAACTGAACCAGGCAGAAGGTTAAGTGACTTCCCTGGGCTCAACTGGTAATAAAGGGACAGAGCCGAGACCTCACTCTTGATCCTCTGTTTGGAAGGGCCGGGGATATAGCTCAGTGGCACAAGCGTCTGCCTGGCAAGTGCAAGGTCCTGAGTTTGATTCCTGGTACCAAAAAAAAAAATTGACATTGTCTGATTTTGCTGGGTGTGGTGGTGCATGCCTGTAATCCCAGCACTAGGGAGTCTGAGGCAGGAGGATCGTCAGGAGTTCGAGACCAGCCTGGGCTACACAGTGAGCTCAAGGCCAGCATGAACTACACAGTGAGACCCTGTCTCAAAAAGACAAAAAA
>NW_004955474.1:9965479-9989675 GCF_000276665.1 Chinchilla lanigera | reverse complement strand
ACACAGCAAAACCATGGAGAAGATTAAGTGGAAATAAATTTCAGAAATATTTTCACCTGGTACAGAGACTTCAAAAGCTGTGATCTGCCTCCCTCTATGTGAATTCATATGAAAATAAGTACAAAGGAAAGATCCGGATGCATACATGTCCAACAGGAATTAAAGTTTGGGATGATTCCAGGATACTTCTAATTTATTCTAGTATAAGTTACAACTTTTGGGAAATCAGGAACTACTTGGCATGCCTCAGTTTCTCAGTGCATAAATAGTGTTCATTTCTACTTATTTTAACCCTTTTGAACCTAATTATATTCTTACTTGAGAAGGCTTTTTGGACATGAATTGGAAAAATAATGCTGTAGGATACCGCTTTACATTAGAATCTATTAGATTAATCAAATCTCATATTTTTTATTTGATTTTAATACAAGAAAACACCATGCAAAGCAAAACTGTCACAGATGGATTCTTAGCTTGTGGACAGTAGTGTGATGCCACTTGCTACCTATTCATTAATTGAGATTGATAATACTGTCTAAAATATAAGGAATTTTCATGAGTGGATTTTGGATTCCACTTCAGTGGGCTCATTTATGCTAATATCTTAAATATATTTTGAAAGGACATCCTAATTCAATCAAAGTATACTCTACTGCTTAAAAATCTTGTCCATGCAAATATCCCTTATTATTAATTCATGGACGCATAAATAAAATATAAGGTAAATTAATTTTGACTTTGCATTCAGTTTCATCTTAAGGCCACATTCTGCCACTTTGCATGCCAGCTGATCTCTCCGGGAAAGGTTTGCAGCTGTTTCCACAACTAGCACTGTAATGACTCACCTGACAGACCCGGGTTTCACGCCTTTGGAGAGCTTAATGACAGGATATTGATTTTTTTAAAGGGCCATTAACGTTCTCAATGATGAGGATATGAGGGATAAAACCAAGGATGATAGGAGGAGGAAACTTTAGAAACCTTCAGAAAAATCTTCAAAATGACCATGCATTGGCAGGATGTCTTAGGAAAATCTCTTCGTGACAAAGTTCCTACGAGATTTGGTGTATTTTACTTGAGGCTAAAATGATCAGGCACTTTTTCTTACTACCATTTTTTTCTATTGAGATATTGTTAGTAAGATGCCCCATCAATGTCATTATATTTGTTTTGTTTTGTTTGTTTGTTTTTGGTACCCTTGCGCTTGCCAGGCAGGCGCTTGTGCCTCTGAGCTATATCCGTGGCCCCAATGTATTATATTTGAACACAAAAGCATTCTTGGAAGCTGGGCAATGTGGTGCATGCCTGTGATGCTAGAGAGGAAGGAGGTTGAGGCAGAGGATCCAACTGCAGAAAGTTCCAGACACTGTCTTGGAAAGAAAAGCTCAGAGAGGTGTCGCTCAGCAGTAGGATATCCCTGAGTTTGATTCCCCCATACCACACACACACACACACACACACACACTCACTCTCTCTCTCTCTCTCTCACACACACACACACACACACGCTTAGAGTTTGTCTTGGCACATGGGTCTGATTCTATATTATTATCATCAAATCAATTTAAAATCAATGAATTGGAGAAATGTTTACTTGGCATAGACGCTGTGCTCTACGCCATCCGTATCATCAAGGCAGGTATGATCTGGGTGGAGAAGAAGCACAGTACACAGGATATCCATTACAAATGTAGTAAATACTGTCCTATTATATGAATAAAGGTGGGAAATTTCTGAAGGTAGTGATGGCAAATTGTTTGGGCAAGAAGAACAGTTGGGAATTTTTGAAAAGGACTTGACATTTGAGCTTTTGAAAGTTTAAAGCAGACATTCTGTTTGGAAGCGCAGAGTGAGAACTTTCTCAGTGTTGCCCAGATAGGAGATTAACAATGGACACTCAGAAGGATATTCGATCTCCAAAGCAGCAGCCAAATATATATATATATATATACATGTGTATATATATATATCTGCGGAGATATATACATACATATATACACACACATGTATACATACATATATACATATGTACATATATACACATATACATATATATCTATACAAATATAAATATACATATATATATATATAGGTATATATATATATCTGTGGAGACTGCCACACAGAACATAAAACTAAATCCAAGGATCCAATCAGATGTGGAGAGTGTGGATACAGAATAATGTACAAGGAAAGAAACTTTAACTGGATCTTTTTTTTTTTTGGTACCAGGAATCGAACTCATGACCCCACCCTTGCCAGGTAGGCGCTTGGACCACTGAGCTATATCCCCAGCCCAACGAAAGGAAGTTTAAAGCATGGAGAAGCTAAGATTAGAGCTGTGTAGAAAGGAAGCCTATGACTGGTGTGTGGAGGAAGACCCAGAGAGGTTGTGATATTGGTGTCTGTTGTCCTGTTAGGGCGAAGAAAACATAGAGCTGGATTTGGGCAGTAAAGTTGGAGGAAGACATCGCTAAGTAAGAGATTTTGGAAGTCATGGAGAACAGTTCACAGTGGAATTTGAGGAAAGAAGAAACGGAGGTAGAGAAGAAAAATCAAGGTTCACTCTCAAGTACCTAGTGTAGATTACCAGAAGGATTTTTTCACAGACTGTTGGAGAGAGCCATTATAGGCTCAGTTTTGTGCATGTAGAATTTGGGTTTCCAGCAGATTATTCAAGTGAAAATGCCCTGTAGGGAGTTCAAAGATGGGCTTGGATCTTAAAAAAGAAGATTCAACTCTGGAATTATTTCTGTGATGACTCATCACATGTAGCTACCCATGTGATGACTAAGGATTCTCTGGTTGATATTCCTCAGAGTGTAGCTTTTTGGATTATCTCCCTAAGCTTCCATATTAAAGGCTCAGTGACTCAAGTTAACAAATCTGTTCATCATCAATAAGAAAGGAATAGCAACAGTGCCTGTATTATGATTTGATGAGCAGACTGATAAACCAGAGCATGTAACACATAGTGTCTGGCATTTAGTAAGTGCTCCGTCAATATTAGTTATTATGTTTGTGGTTATTGCTGTTGTCCATGATTTTATTTGTTTAATAGAAGAGATAGTAATAGATTGGAGATGGCGAATGCAAATGAGAACAGCATTTTTTAAGACATAAGGAAATGAATGCATTTATATGCTCATAAGATGAAGGTAGAGATTTATGATACCAAAGAGACATGGACAATGTTTTGAAGGTAGAGCATAGAGGCTTAGTTCTAAGTCCCTCACCTGGGTCTGGCATGTGTGATGGGACTCAGAGGACATAATGACAGCTTAGAAACAGTGTAGGTGAAAAATGAAGAGAGGAAGTCGTGTTTCTGTGTTATTGGTCTTAAAGTGCTATTGATTTTATCAGGACCTGGATTTTTTTCCCCTCCATTAATACCTTGGATCAGGCCTCTAACATTAGACTCTCAAATTCTCAGTCAAATCTCTAAATAGCTAAGCAGTTTTAACCTTTAAGATGAATGTATTCTAATAATACCTAATTAACTTCTCTGATGTCCCCCCATTGTCAACAGGTAGGAAAGAACTTGATCCTTTTTTTTTTTTATAGTTTTTTTCTGCTATCGGGATTCAAACTCACGACCTTGCACTTGCCAGGCAGGCGCTGTGCTGCTGAGCTAAATCCCCAGCCCCCAAAACTTGATCTTCAGCGTGGTACTTTACTCTCATTCATCTTCTCAAATCTCTCCAAAGTTCCAGTAATTCAGAACTGTCATTAGATCAACCATTCACTATACTGATCCAAAGAACAATTCTAAGAGTGAATGGAAGGGTTCTTAAAAACTGCATTAAAATAACAGCCAAAACTGGATGAACTCCCCAATTTCTCACATTTGTGTCATTTAATCTACTGTTCATTTTGCTTGGGAGGTCCTCTCTCTTATGATTCTCTTTCTGTCCCTAGAAAACTCTCATCCATGCTTTATAATCCAAGGCAACTGCTAAGAAATAGAGGTAATCAATTCCTTTTGATTTCCCTAGGTGACCCCATTAGTCATTTTATTTGCTATTTTATAGCATACATTTTGTATACCTATACTTTAGCCTTTATCATATCATTTTATAATTTATTTTCTTGTATATGTTCTCTTCCTGGTAGATGATTAGCTCCTAGAAGATAGAATATTGATGTAACCCTGGCATCTGCCATAGGGTTAGGCACCTAGAATGAAATCAGTATATTCTCTTGAATTGTTATTACCATCTGTGTTAATTGTCTTATTGGATTGTAACTTCATGGAGAATACTATTGCTTCCAGCTCATCTTTTAATCCTCGTTAGTGCTAGTCCATGGTCTGCCAGGTTGTAGGTCCTGGACTGTACTTGTTGAATGGAAGAATAAAAAGATTCTAAAAAAAAAAAAAAATTTCAAGCAATTAGCATAGAATTGTAAAACCCTGAAGGAAGATAATATTTTATAGGGTGCTTTCTCATTAGATGATTTTCAAAATATATTTTCAGCTCTGGAGATGGGTGGTAGTACTTTTAATCTTTAAATATTTGAGAAAGTTTTTTACTATCAGTCAAATTTAAATTTGAGGGGCTGGGGGTTTAGCTCAGCAGCACAGCACCTGCCTGACAAGTGCAAGGTCGTGAGTTCGATTCCCAGTCCCAGAAAAAACCAAAACAACAAACCAAAAAAAAAAAAAAAAAAAAAAAAAAACATTTAAATTTGAAATTTCATTTTATTTTTCTTCCTGAACACAAAGTGTAGCAACCTGTGTCTGGCTCCTCCTGATCCGGGCTTCACTGTTTGTGGAATGAAAGGACATGGAGTGTTTTCCATGAAAAAAACTGAGGAATTTTAATTCCCATGTAGGAAGAACAGATGCTGTTTTATAAACAAGAGGCATTTTGGTTGCTTTCCACAAATTGTCTTCCACAGAGAAGCCAGCCACAAGCCCTTGCCTTCTGATGGGAGAGACAAACCGCTTGGGTTTCTGCCTGAACATTTGGGAGCTTCCAAATGTTCTCTGACGCTGTTTGCAGCTAGCCTTTTAGCCACTCTGCTCTTTGCTAGTTTTGGTATTCAGATAAGATAAAATGCAGGACACAGGATTTTTATTTTGAAGTAGTGGCTGCAGAATCTTCAAACTATTTAAACTAGTTCCTAAGTGACATTTTGTTATTTGAAGTAATCAAAGATGTCAAAGGCCGGAGCCGTCCCATCCATACACAGTTCCCACTCTGCAGTGTCAGAGACCGAGGCAATTGGGATTTTTATTATTGGTTTTATTTTTAGTCTGTGCGAGTCAGTCATGCTGACTGAGGGCTGACACTAAAGCCAACGTATAATGAGATGTCATGATTTGTTACTTTTATGCATTCACCTTGGGACAGTCATTATACCAAGTGAACAGCTCACAGCTTCTCTCCCTGTGGCTCCAATGGTTACCTCTAGTTCCTGCTGTTGCTTTAGTCATCTTTACTCCTCTCCTGCTAGCATCTTCTCTGGCCAGGGCTTTCTACCTCTATCGCCAATAGTTCCTGGGTCCTGGGGATTCCACTCATGTCTAAAGCTGACAGCTGCTCTGTCACTGAAGTTTTGTTTCCCACAGTGTAGCAGAGAGCTATGCACAAAGTTAATGGGAAAAGAGATGCCCAGCCTTATGTACTGGCATGCTCCCGCTTCTGCTCGAAGACAAAGGGTGCAGCCCATTCCACCTGGTGAAATGGGCGCTCAGTGAACTAGTGTCCAGCTGTATAGCAATCTTCAGAGGCAGGGATTAAGGTTGTTGCCCAATTCCGAAGCGACCACCCAAAGTTGAAAAGGATCATGATACTTTCAATGGCTTTTTAAATGGTGAGCTATGATTATTCTATTGTACTGCCACTGAACTGATTTCCAACCCTTATTTTGACTTAGAAGATTGACATAACATTTCTTATGACAATTATTATCATAATAAAATAAGTATCGTGGTACTAAGAGATGTTTCTCTTGTTCATCAGTAGCAGAACAGATAGTTTCTATGAAACTAATGTTGTTATGATAATTTTCACCCTGAGTTTTGGTAAGTAGATATGAACACATTTTTGGTGAATATATAATATATATTATATTATAATATATTATTACATAATATATACAAATGGTAGTTTAATATATGACATATATGAATATAAATGGTAGTTTAAACTAATACATTTGTTGGCATAGACCTCAAAGTGAAATTGTTGGATGACAGGTAATATACACACATATATATATATATATATATATATATATACTCAGTTTTAGTCTGTGATTTATTTTCCACTTAACTTTCTACCAAAAATAATTTATTTATTGTCATATGGTCTTTAAAACTAATTTTAATGGATATATACTATTTAATCAAGTGCTTATAAGGCAGTTTACCCAATTATTTCCTTGTTGTTTTAGTGTTTTGTTGGCTATAACTTTAGATACTCTTAAAAGTTTATAAAATCTTCAATTTTCATTTAACCAGTTTAACTCCTTTATGTAACATACAAATGACAGTTCTAGAGCAGACATTCAGCACATATATGCACTAGTTTACCACCTTACTTGAATTAGGTTGTAAGACAGTGCTGTACTTTTTATTTTTTATTTTTTAGGTGCTATATTTATGGGGATGAAATGAACAACCTTCATGGCTGTATCAGACTATCTGTTTCTTATGCACAAGTTGTATACTATATACTGTGCCCTCTATTTTGAAAGTTTTCATTTAACTACATTTAGAGATTTTTTTTCCCCTCCCAATACACACAATTTTGCTTTGTTCTTTTTAATGGTGCCTGATATTTTAATTTGTTGAGCTACTAATTAGCACATTATTCAATTAAATAACTATAGTATTAAGTTAAGAAATAAATAACCAACAATCAAGACACAACTCATAGATTTTTGGTAGACTAGATTTTAAATTGTAGAAGCAGTTTTTCAGGCAGCAAGGTCCATTTCCATCAAATATGACTTTACGTACAAAGTTCATCCCTCCAATAATGGCAAAACTACATCCTAATTTATTTAATTTTCAGGGACCTGTACCTTCCCTGCTTATTTCTTTCAATAAATGGGGGAGGGGTTCAAATTCTGGTGTAGTATTCAATTAAATCAAAGAAACATAGCAAGCGGTGTCGAGGCTGAGATTGCAGTGCATGGGCTTCTCTGGTTTCATGGGCTCCTTATTAAGTCTTGTTTCAATTAGGGCATCATTTTATATTCCCTGGTGCCTCATGCAAATGCAGAATGTTCAAGTTAAAGAGATTATGCTTTTAAGAACTCTAAATTGTATTTGAGCATAAATTCCAGGAAACAGATTCACCTTCAGAATGAAAAAGTGTTTTCAAAAAAGAGAAACAAGAAAGTAGGTAGTTTAAACTATGACGGATTGTATTTTGTCCTTTATTCCTGAGCGTATTTAGAAGCAACCCCGGAGGCCCAGGCACAAAGCTCATTGTGTGAGAAGCACAACTGTCACAAAACAAGCTCAGAGGGTGTCACAGAACTCATGTATATTTCTTCTTCTTCTATTTTTATTTTGGTGTTGTTAGGTTGCTTAGGTGAACCTATGTATACCTGTAGAATCAAAATCTGCACTACATATACAACAGTTGCCTCATAAATACTGTATCAGATTGACTTCTTTTGTTTTTCTTTGTCTTTTTGAAACAAGGTCTCATTTTGCAGTTCAGGCTGGCCTTGGGCTCTCTTTGTAGCCCAGGCTAGTCTTGAACTTACAACAATCTTGAACTTACAACAATCTTGAACTCACAACAATCTTGAATTCACAACAATCTCTCAAGCCTCAGGGGTGCTGGTACTTCAGGTGTGCACCGCCATGCCCGGCTCAAATTGATTTCTTGTTTGATTTATTTCTGTCAAGTTTGTGTTTTTAAGGTCTCATCTCTTCAACACCCATTGGGACATTGCAAAAAACAATTACATAAGGTACTGTATTTCAAGATAAATAATATTTAAACAAATAGAGATATACATTAAATACCCGATGTTCAACACCACAATATGTGTAGGAATATTAGTGTGATGTTATTAGAGTCTGTTTAATTATCACATTAGACAAGTTCAAGGCAGGGTGTAGAAGTGAAGATTTTATTTGGGTACTGGGAATTGAACTCAGGACCTTGTGCTTGCCAGGCAGGAGCTGCGCCGCTAAGCTACACCCCTGGCAAGATTTTCTAATGTATCCACAGAATATGAACAAATGGTATATGTGAAACTCCTGTAAGTGGGAAATTTGCACACCACCCTAATATACTATTTTGTTATTTGTTTAAAAATTATGACACTGCCGGGCATGGTGGTGAGCATCCCAACTACTCAGGAGACTCAGATGGGGGATTTGGGAGCTCAGTAGACTGAGGCCAGATTGGGCAGCACAGTGAGAAACTGTATAAAAAAGTAAAGTATTATGCCCTACCCGAGATGAACATACGCTTCTCAGATGAAGAAATACAATTGGCAAATAAGTATATGAAAAAATGTTCAACCTCATTGGTCACCCAAGAGATGCATGTTAAAAAAACATTGAGATTCCATCTCACCCCAGAAAGAATGGCTATCATGAAGAAATCATCCAATAACAAATGCTGGTGGGGCTATAGGGAAAATGGAACCCTGCTCCACTGCTGGTGGGAGTGTAGTCTGGTGCAACCACTGTAGAAGTCACTATGGAGATTCCTTAAAAAACTAGGATTAGAGGTCCCATTCAACCCAACTATTTCCCTTCTGAATCTCTTCCCAGAAGAATTAAACACATCATACCACTGTGATACATCTGCACCCATGTTTACAGCAGCACAATTTGTATTAGCTTAATCTTGGAAACAACCCAAATGCCCATCAACTAAGGAATGGTTAAGAAATATATTGTATTTTTATACAACGGAGTACTACTCTGCCATAAAGAAAGACAAACTTGAGACTTTTATAGGTAAATGGATACAACTTTTGACCATACTTATAAGTGAAATAAATCGGACTCACATGAGTAAACATCGTATTGTCTCTGTGAGAAACTGAAAGAGTAAGTAAGATCTAAAATGTGCAATGGATATTGTGAAATGGGAAGAAATTGTTCAAAGGGAAAAAGGAACTAGGATGGATGAAGGGGGAAAGGATGGAAGGGAAAAGGGAAAAAGTGCAAGTCAGTTATACCATTAGTGTCTCTTAGTTCATTGAAAAGGAAGGTTTCTGGTAATATTGATTACAGACATTTTTATGCCTGTATCATACTAAAGTCAGTTTTCTACATGTTATTAATGAAGGGATACAAGTTACCAAACTCACATCCAATACTTATTCATTATTTAAGGATAAGCCAAGTGGGGCTGGGGATTTAGCTCAGCGGCAAAAGCGCCTGCCTGGCAAGGGCAAGGTCGTGAGTTCGGTTCCCGGTACCGGAGAAAAACCAAAAAAAAAAAAAGGATAAGCCAAGCACCCTGTAGATAATGGACAAAAAGGGAAAATGAAAAAGAACTTCTTTTAAAAACAACCACAACAATCAATCACAAATTTCACTTGTGAATCACAGAAATTTTTAAATTAAAAATAATTTTTTTTCTTAAAATGGAAAATACAGTCTTGATAATATGAATCACCTATGGATCTGTTTCCTTTTTCCTAATTGAAAAGAACTTTAAATCCTTGAGGGAACGTTACAAATAATCTACATTAGGGGCTGGGGATTTAGCTCAGCAGCAAGCGCAAGGTCGTGAGTTTGATTCTCGGTATCAGGAAAAAAACAAAAACAAACAAACAAAAAACAACAAATAGTCTACATTAAAAGAATCCTCATTTTATCAATAAAAATCATGGAATTTTCTTGATAAATGTTACCATGTATACAAATAATTTTAGTATAATATATTATCAAGAATCTTGGACAAAACTGAGATTCACTCTTGCTAAATGAACATAACCTAGGCAGAATTAATTACTGTTCTATGTTTCCAATTAAAGACAGATATTCTAGAAACATCCAAAATTGGCATATACACTATATTTACTCTTGAACAGCAATATAAAATTTTATAAATTGGCTCTTGTACTAAAAACACAGACCTTATGTGTGTCAATATGCTGTTGTTTTAATGTTTCACAATTCGGAAAGAAATAGGTTACTATGTTTTCATACCTAACCATGCTACTTGTAAAGGAACAGTTTGTGACACAATAACTTTTCTTCCCAAATGCTACAGTGGGAACAAATACCAGCGAGGTTAGTTAAAGAGAACAAAGCCTAGTGTAGTTAGTTTAAGCAGAACAGGATTTATTACCGGATGGTAAACGGCTTGCTGAATCTTTGCGAGGTCTTAAGAAATAGACTGTAGGTTAAGCTTGTGGGGCTGCTTGTAAGAACCACATTTCCTAATAGTGCTACCGAGGGAGCTGCTATTGCTGCCATACTAGGACGTAATCTGTTAGCTGGGAAACTGCCAGCAAAGCCCCGAGCTTCAGGCTCCACACTTTCTCTGCCACAGTCTCCACCGGCAAACTGCGTGTCTCTCATTTACTTAAGACCCAAATTCTAGTCTTGCTTGAGTACACCTGATGGCAGAAACTACTTCTGGAAAGCTAATTGTGAGGGAGGCTAAGTTTAGTTTTTCATTCTCTAGACCTTGTAGTGCACGATAGCGTATGCATAGGAGAAAGAGGTTTGACAAAGTATTCCTCAAGTTAACTTACCGGATATGGCACAGCAAAGAACGGTAACACATCACGAGCTCAATAACTACGAAGGGCTTAAATCATAGCAGATGTAATTCATTAGTTTTATGATTTCATATTCAGGACATTGATTAATTTACACAATCCTCTCAGTTGTTACATTGAAGTTCAAGTCCCTCGTTCTCTTTTGCACATTCAGTGCTTGGAAAACTGGATGTTCTCATAACCCTCCAATTCTCTGACTTGCTGGACTCCTCAGTACTACTCATTTGTTTCACTTTTCAGAGCATGCTCTGTACAGCTAGGCCTCCGTACTTACCCGCTAATGTTTTCTTTGGCATTATCTCTCCTTTTCCTTCCCTGGATTCATTTAATTCTTATCCAGCTCTCAAGGGCCAACTTAAAGTTTTATTCCTTCAGTGAAGACCTTGTTAGGCATCTGTTTCACAATGACAATTTGATTGTATTTATAATAGCATTAGTCTGCTGTGATGGCATTACCCTGCATGGCACTTGTTCTCTTGCATTTTGGCATTCTAGACTTACTGGTTGCCAGCAACAGAAGCTTACTGTTTATTTGGATGAAAATGAGAGATTCATGGAAGCATGGAAAGGGTGAAGATCAAATTAGACAGTGAATGAAAGCCAAGGGCCAAGCAGCTTCCGTAGCAGCAAATGTAAAGCCAGAGGCACAGTCTTTCTCCTGTTTTCTTTAGGCTGCAGTGAAATTTAACCTCCAACAACCTTCACGTTGTTATATCATTTGCTTAAGAACTGAGGTTCCTAGTGGGCAGTGGTGTTTCTGATTGGGCAGAAAATCAAAGGGTTTTGTCACTGGCAAGACAAGGCAGAGATATTTTGTTTTCTGGCATTCTGTCCACTTTCTTAAAGACTACACCTGATAGCAAGGTGCCCGAGGGAGTTTTGTGCATTGTCCTTGCATATCCTGCCTCTCTTCTGTGGTTTTAGTGCCCATAAGAACTAGAGAATTTCTAGAAATACTACAGTTCTGTGTATACGTTAGTTGAATTAAATGAAATAACAAATATTGTTCTCAAAGCTTATGTTCACCAAAATTACATCAGTTCATTCAGTCACAGGAAAAGGATGGGAAAGAGTGAATTCGGAGGGATTAAATATCTTCTCCGCTGTGCAATCTCACTCACAGAGAATGAACAACTTGTATCTTGTCTGATTTCCCTTTTTTGGGGAGGGGCTTAATTTTCTTCTCTATCTGACACCCTTCAACGACTTCACACTCTTCAGGAGATAAAGATTGGCAAAGACTTCTAGAATATAATTTACTATTCTCTTACTTTATACCTAACTTCCCTTATTTCCACCACCCCATATACTCAGGGAATTGTGCTGGGTCCCTCAGCTGGGAACATGCAATGCACCATTTCCTTGACTATTTTGTTTTCCTCAGCTTTCTGTTTAAGTCAGAGAAGTCTTTGTAGATAATTTATTGACCTGTGATTTATTTCACAGCTGTGTTGCCTCTGCCTACAGCAGTCCTTGGCATATAGAAGGTTATCAATGAATTGGTGGGCAAATCAATAAGTGAATTACTGCTGGAGCTTTTGAAAGGACAGATTATGAAGAGATCTAAGCATAGATTTGAATAATATGTAAGATCAGCAGTCAGAACTAGAATCGGAAATCAAGAGTGGGATGAATTCAAACAGAAGATAAAAGAAGCACTGAAGGCAACAATCGTTTTAAGATACAAGTTTATCATTTAATTCTTTTTCTGTCATGGTGCAATAGCAGAGTAAGAATGAGATAATGAATAAGATTATCTACTCTGCAGGATAACGGACCCTGGTGAGAGTCCCAGCTCTGTCCCTATTAGCTGTAGGATGTTGGACAGTTTAAACCTCCAATGTCTCTGTTTATTCATTAGCAAAATGAGAATAAAAATAGTAATGATATCATGGTATGTTTGAGAGATTCAAATAAGGTGATAGAAATGCTTATTGGGAAATATAACAAAAGTTATCTGTAAATATTTTGTTGACAGGTAGTGTTTTTAACTCATTCATTTATGCTCAATATAATGATGGACCTTGGAATCTACATCGAGTGTAGGAGGACTGATTATATGAAAGAGGGGCAGTCTAGGATGGACTGATTGTCTGTGGAGTTAAATGATTACTCAAGTTTGCATGCCAGATGAAAGGATAGTATGTGATCAAAGAGTGACATCCCTGAAAGTGATATTGGAATACAATTATAAGCAATGTCAGGGTTTACTAATGAGAAAAGGGGAAAGTGCTAATGATAAGGACTCCATCCAATAGCAATATGATGTAAGACAACATATGTAAAGTTAATGTTCCAGGAGCTACATTTTAGAATATTTTTTTCATTTTTGAAGAAAACTTTGAATTTTAATAGAAATTGTATTGACTATGTATATCACTGTGGTGACACTGTCATCTTGACAGTGTTTGTTTTGCGATCTGCGAATATAGGCTGCCTTTCCATTTATTTGAGTCTTCTTCAATTTCATTCAGCAACATTTGTAGTTTAGAGTGTACAAGTCTGGTGTCTCCTTGGTTAAATTTTTTACTAGGTATCCTTTTACTTTTCATGTTGCTACAAATGGAATTGTTTCTTGATTTTCTTTCTGGGTTGCTTGCTGTAAAGTACGTAAAAATATGTTGAATTTTTCTGTGTGAATTTTGTGCCCTGAAATTTTGCTGAATTTATTAACTTTAATTGATTGGTGTGTGTTGGGGGGGGTGTAAAGGTGGAAATTGCATAGGTGTTACTACATGTAAGAACATGTCATCTGTGAACAGGGTTGTACTTCTTCCTTTTCTACTTGGATGCCACTTATTGCTTTTTCTTGACCAATTGCTGTGGTGTCTACTTCTATTATTACACTGAATAGAAGTCTTGCAAGGTATCTTTGTTTTGTAGAGCAAAATTTTCAAGGTTTTCATCATTTAGTATGATGCTAGCCCTCTAAGAATTTTTGCAGTTTAGAATATTCTACTTCTATTTTTTGCCTCTTTTTGATCATATTGGGGAGGTTCTGTTTGTCATGGTGTCTTTTTCAGAAATGAAAGTTATTTATGGTTTAGTTCTCTGTGCTCTCCAAAATTGAAATCTTTTCTATGATTTTTATTTCTCTCTCTATTTCTTCTTGACATTATAAGATATTTTTAAAGTTTGTTCCACATATTACTGACTCCATTTTCTCAGTAGAGAGTCCAGTTCTGCTTGTGTCTTGTATGGATTTTTATTTTACCATTACAGTTTTAATTTCTTTATATCATCTACATATTATAAAATTTATTTTTTTGACTGTTCTCTTACTATGATTTTCTAACTCTTTCACAGACAAAATATCTTTATATATGACATTCACATTATATGATATTACAAATAGGTAAATAAAATACATTTGTGTATTTAACCTAATAAAAATGCCAACGAGTTATTATTAGTTTTCTTGGAAGATCAATAGATCTTCCTCAGTTCTTCCATAGTTCAGTTGATTGTTTATCACTTTGCAAATATATATGTTGAATGTCTACTAATATCTGTCTTGAATACATGGCTGTAAACCTGAGGAAGAGAATGATGACGTCTGAATAACTTTTCATTCTATAATCAGTGCCTGGATGATTACATAGTACAGGTAAAAGTATTTGTTGAACAAATGTATAAGTGAATGTTTTTTTCGATTACCACATTTTCCCCTTGTTCTACATTTTTTCACAGGCATTGGGTTGAGCTCTTACATTGTGTGGTAATAAGATGAGGTCTAGCCTCATTTTTTTTTTATTTTAAAGAGAGAAAATAAACCAACAAAAACAATACAGAATTTCAAACTAAGATGATAGAAAATTAATAATGGTTGTTACATTGCATATTATTATCTTCAAAGTAGTTTCTCAGATAACCAGATATAGGGATGCAAAATTGATCATACAATATAGGCACTAGCTGTTCCTTTCAATGAAGTAATAGAAATTAGTAGTACAGTTATCTTAGCTATCATATATATTCACTTACTTTTTTTTCTCCTTTCCCCTATCCCAGTTGTTCTTTCCTTTTGAGCAGTGTCTTTCACAATATCTTTTGTCCCTAATTGGGAAAAGTTTAGCCAGCTGTCCATCAGACAAAGGACTTCTATCTAGAACATATAGAGAATTAAAAAAATCAAGATCCCAAAATTCAGAGATCAAATCCAAAAATGGCCATCTGAGATGAATACACACTTCTCAAATGAAGAAATACAAATGGCAGATAAATACACGTAAAAATGTTCAATACCATTGGTATTCGAGAAATGCAAATTAAAAGAACACTGAGCTTCCATCTCACCCCAGTAAGAATGGCTTTCATCAAACAATCAACCTACAACAAATGCTGGAGGGGTTGCGGGGAAAAATGAACTCTTCTACACTATTGGCAGGAGTGTAGACTGATGTAACTACTGTGGAAATCAATGTGGAGATTCCTTAGTAAACTAGGATTAAAGGTCCCAATCAACCCAGCTACTCCCATTCTGGGTATTTTTCCAGAAGAATTGAAAACATCACACCACAGAGATATTTGTGCACCCATGTTTATAGCAGCACAATTTGTCATAGCTAAATCCTAGAAACAAGCCAAATGCCCATCAACCAAGGAATGGATAAAAAAGGTGGTATTTTTATACAATGGAGTACTATTCAACTATAAAGAAAGATAAATGCAAGATTTTATAAGTAAACAGATGCAACTAATGACCATTCTCATAAGGCAAACAAACCAGACTCACATGTAAACATTGTATTGTCCCCCTAGTGTAGGAAACTAAAAGAAGAAATAGCCTCACTTATTTTTACACGTGGATAGTCCTGAGTATAATTGTATTTATCACAGTTGAATTTAATTTTTGTTTGTTTATAATTTGTCAGAAGACAAGATGGCTTTGTGTTCCAGTTTCTTATAGGAAATTCCTCTCTAGAGTTTTGCTTTTCTTAGGGTGAATTTCTATCCCACTGTCTGGATATTTAACACTGTAAATGAATGAAATGCATAAAAAATACATTGTATCCCAGCTTGCATGGTAGCTTGGAGTTGGTTTGCAACACTTAACATTTTTAGAATACTAGGGTGAAATTTGCTATTGGCCATCCCTCCACATGGTCTCTAAGTAGAATATACACTGGGGTATTGAAGTGGAGGTGTGTCAATATGTGTGTGTGTGTCTGTAAAATAATTAACTGGACAATTAAAATGGAGCTTCTTAAGTTTGTATAAAAGATTTTAACATTTGGTTTTCAGTATGGTGCAAGTGATAGATATTTAATTTAGAGTGTAATTAATATTTTTCCTCTTTTCCCCACATAGTTTATGTTTATTTATAGTTATTGAGTTAAGGTCTAGATTGCTGGAAAGTATAGAAAAACATACAGTTTGTCTCTTTCATAATTGATACAGTTTTCACTGTTATTTTTATATTAGATTTTTTTTTGTTGTTGAGACTTAATTTTTATTTATCTCCAGAGTTTGGCCTTTTCCCTGTGTATTTTAGTGGGAAGGAAGAAAGAACTTGCATTTGCAACTTGTTTCTGGCATCTTCCAAAACTCTCTAACTAGTCTGCGCTATTATAAACTGCTATGTATCACTTTCTAATGAAAGCAGATGATATCTGTAGTTAAAATTAGGCTTTCTGAACAAATAACCTAACATGTTTAGTCTTACAGCAGAGGATATGACCCATAATTGAGGTCAAGTTTGCTTAAGGCCGCAAGAGATCTTTTCCTGTGTCACAGATGACGTTGGTAGTACCACAGAATGGGCCTGATTTCTAACCACTGGCTTTACTTGGGCAGCCACTAAGCTTGTCCTATGTAACACTCTTGATGCTTTGTAGATTGTCACCCAATTGTGACATTTGAGAATAAATTCTGATACTGTAGCAAAGCAGATATATGGATTTCAGCTCAGTGTGGAAACTGGAGAGATGATATGATCTGTTGAGCCATCCTAGAATTTTAATTTATAATCTTCCCATTTAGGCTCTACTCATTTGTTCACTCCTCAAATAGAATTTTGAGAAACATGTAGTAGATGGTGACCGAACATGTGAAATAAGGCAGGCCCTTCACTTCTAAGACAGGACTATTTATTTATTTATTTATCTTAGAATAGGAGCTACTTTTCATTTCTGTTTTCTATTTTCCTTTTTTGAGAATTTAAAAAACATTATATTAGTGCACATTTGCTGTGCAGTTTACAGTCGCTTTGGGGAGTGGGTACATGTATACACTACAGCTTGCTTTTTTTTCCCCTCCACTTCCCTCCCTTCTCCTTTAATTCCCCTATCCCAATTTTCATTCTCCTTGGTAGTATTAATCTCAGATCATGTTATGGCACGTAATGTTCACATTAATTGAGGTTATTAGGTTCCTGTACATGGTTTACCCTTATTTTACTTATTTATCCTTCCCCCGCTCCTCATCTCTCATGCTTTTTTATCTCGGACTACTTCCCTGTTGCAAGAGATCCATCTCCTAGTCCCCTTCTACCCATCCTGTATTATTCTGTTTTCTTGTACTTTGCCTTACCCAACTGAGAGATAACATCTGGTATTTAATCTGGTGTGTCTGGTTTATTTCACTCAACGTTATATTTTCCAGGTGCATCCATTTTCCTGCAAATGTCTCAGATCTGTCATTCTTTGTAGCAGAGTAGTATTTCATTCTATATATCAGTATTCTAATATAGTTAAATATATATATTTTTCTTTATCCAATCTGTTTCCTGAATTTATCTATCATGAGTTGTGCTGCTATAAATATTGGTATGCATGTAACACTGTAGTACAATGTGTCTTCGGCTCTTTGGAGAATATAGTCTAGCAGGGTATTGCTGGGGTCATATGGAATTTCTAATTTCAGGTCTTTGAGAAATTTCCATAATGGTTATACTAGTGTACATTCCGTTTACAATGGAGGGTTCCTTCACCACAGTTTCGCCAGCATCTGTTATTGATTGATTTCTTAATGATTGCCATTCTTTCTGGAGTAAGATGCAGTCTTAGTATTATTTTAATTTGCATTTCTCTGATGGTCAGAGATATCGAACATTTTTCATATGTATTCACTGTTTGTATTTCTTCCTCTGTGAAGTGAGGTTGACCATTTTTGACTGGATCTTTTAAATGCTTTTGGATTCTTTGTATATTCTAGATATTAGTTCTCTCTTTGAGGAGTAGCTGGCAATACATTCCATAGATTGTCTTTTCACTCTGTTGATTGATTCTTTTGGTTTACAGAAGTTTTTTTAATTTGATATAATCCCTTGTGTAGATTCTTGCTATTATTTCTTGTGCAACTGAGGTTCTGTTTAGAAAATCCTCTTCTACACCTATGTCCTCAAGTGTTTTACCTATTTTTTTCTGGCAGGTTGAATGTTTCTGTTTTAATGTTTGGATGTTTGATTGATTTTGACCTTAATTTAGTATATGGTGAGAGGTAAGGATCCAGTTTCAATCCTCTGCATACAGATAACGAGTTTTCCCAGCATCCTTTAGGCTCTTTTTCCTCCTGCATATGCTTTTGTCCCCTTTGCTGAAGCTCAAATAGCTGAATGTTTGAGGAAGTTTCTATATACTCGATTCTGTTCCACTGATCCACTTGTCCATTTTGGTTCCAGTACCCTGCTGCTTTCATCACTACTGACAGCAGGTATTGTTCTGCCTTTTCCTTTGCTCTCGTTGCTCAAAATTGCTTTTGCCATTCTCTGTCTCTTCTGGTTCCATATGAATTTTTAGCTAGTTTGGTTTTTTTTTTTTTATCTGTAAAGAATGATATTGGTATTTTGATTGGGACTGTACTGAATCTGCATAACTGTTTTGGGAGTATGGTCATTTTGACAATACTGATTCTGTCTATCCAGGAGCGGGGGTCATTTTTCCATTTTCTCATCTCACCTTCAATCTCTTTCAGAATACTGTACTTTTCTTTGTAGATGTCTTTCACTTCTTTGGTAAGGTCAACTCCTACATCAACCTCCATTTTTCTGGGAGCTACCATGAATTCTATTATTTTCATGATTTCCTTCTCATCCTATTCATTGTTGGTGTACACAAATGCTATTGATTTTTGTGTACTCATCTTATATCCTGCTACATTGCTGAAGTTTGTTAGTAATTCTAAGAGTTTTTTGGTGGAGTTCTTTGGGTGTTTTATGTAGATTATCATGTCCTATGCAAATAAAGATAGTTTGAATATATATATTCCCTTTATATCTTTCTCTTCTTAATTGCTCTGGCTAATGTTTTAAGTGCTATACTGAACAGAAGAAATGGTAGGGGACATCTTTGTCTTGCTCCTGATTTTAGGGGAAATGCTTTTAGTTTTTTCCAATTAATATGATGCTTCCTATCAGTTTGTCATATATAGCTTTCATTATATGTAGGTATGGTCCTTCTATATCTATTTTCTTCAGGGTTTTTTTTTTCATAGTGAATGGGTGTTGGATTTTGTCAAAAGCCTTTTCTGCATATAGCTATATGATCATATAGTTTTTGACCTCACTTCTGTTTATGTGATGCTACACGTATTGACTTGTGTGTGATGAAGCACCCTTGCCTCTCTGGGATGAAATCTACTTGATCATCATGTAGGATTTTTTTGGTAATGTGCTGCATTCTGCTTGCTAATACCTTGTTGAGGATTTTTTACTTCTATGTTCTTTAAGGGGATTGGCTGATAGTTTACTTTTTTAGTTGGGTCTTCACACAGTTTTAGGATCGAAGAGATAATGGCTTCCATACAAGAGTGTGAGAACAGATGAATTACTTTTCACTATCCTCAAATCTTAACATGCTTCTGGGATAGGAGGCATGACCAGCTGCTACTGCTTGTTATCTGAATGCTTTGGGACAGAGGCACTGCTAAACAACCTGAGGAATATAGAGTGGTGCGGAGATAAACAATCTTTAACTTTTTTCCAATGAATATCAAATAGAAACGTGACACTGATAGACTACTAATCAGTCTGAATGGGTGACTAGTTGGTAGTTATTACACATTTGTCTGCCCATCTCTTAATGTTAGAATATGATCTCTACTAGCCATCACTGTGGACACCCCACAAAAGGCTTGATTTTGTATGTGATACTTGCTCAGAAACCAGTCAGAGCCGGGCTGAAGAGCAACTGTGAATGTCACCATTTTACAAACCACGTAAGACAGGCAGAAACTGGCTGAGAAATTCTTTAGGGCACATCACAAATTAAGGACCGAATTAGAATGAAATTCACAAGCACGAGGTTCCAGTCTGTTGCTTAGTCACTGAATCTTTCCTCCATTGAGCCTTTGGTCATGGTTCTCCTTTCATACTGAAAGAGATTTACTTATGAAAGTTGGTGCATATAGTGTGACGGGGAAGGAATTCAAGTGAGAATCCAAGTGATGTTTCTAAATGTGGCATATGTGGACATGTCAAATTTAGTCTATCAATATTTTACTCATTACTTCAGATTTATTCTTTTTTATTTTAAAGAGCATACTTGCTTTCAAAAGAAAAAAATATTGGGTTTATAGTAAAGGAAGAATTCCAACAGAAACTCCAACATTTTGCCAATTTTCTTTTTTTGAGCAAATACATAACTTTTATAATGTGTATTCTAAATTAACAAATTTTTAAATGATTCTTTGAAAATGTGAACAGGTAATTGTAGAAGAATTCTGAACTAGGGGCTGGGATTTAGCTCAGCGGCAAAAGCACCTGCCTGGCAAGTGCAAGGTCGTGAGTTCGGTTCCCAGTACCGGAGAAAAACAAAAACAACAACAACAACAAAAAATAACAAAAAAAAGAATTCTGAACTAGATAATTATTGGGAAGAACAGAATTCATTGGGCTTTAAAGTACTGAACACTGTAATGAAGTTGCACATGCAAAATGATTGCCATATAGTTCTGTAAGAATTTAAAAATACTTTTTGAATAAATGACCATGTATACATGTGTGTACAGATGAGATTTCATATGTGCAAGCACTTATAATTGGCTGTGTTGGATTAAAAGATTCCAGAATATTGCCAATATTTTCAATTGGATTTCTTTGTCTCATAATTTATATTATAACTGTAATCAAGTTTTATAACCTTATTGGTATACATAATACCATGCAGATATCCGTTCTCTTCAACAGGAGCCATGAAAAATCTTCTAATTATTGCCATTTACAAGGGAGTTTACAAGGGGTAAGCAAATTGCAAAAGTTCATACAGGTAGTGAGTAGCTGAATTTGAATCAAGTTCTGTTTGATTCCAAAGCCTTTGACTTTGCGTCAGTATTTCTTGTACAAAGAAAATGAGTTGAAATGATAGACTAGAACCTTCCAAATAGAAAATTAGTATAATATTTTCCTTATTAGTCTTCATTATAAACTTTCTTAAATGAGATATATAAACTGAATTCTTTGAATTTATATGCTTCTACAGAGTTGAAAGCAAATAAGTTTGCATGAAATTAAGTAGTTCTGAGACTTACTGCTTTGTGGATGCCTTCCATAGTTGTAAGCAATCATAAGAAAGTGTGCTCTCTCAATCTTTATAGTTTCATAAAAGATTAGATACAGTTCAAAGAACATAATTAGTCAAATTAAAATCTCTTACTAGCCAAGCACCGACCTCATAACAATATATAGATTTATTCTTCTATTAATCCATCATGACACACGATTTTTTTCAGAAGGACATTTTTGGTAAATTATCAATAAAGTAAGGTACATTATTCTGAATATTTTAGGTTGGTAGCATACTTTGATAAACCCCTCAAAATATTCAGATTTTTCTTTTCATGCAACACCTGAGAAAGGTAAGCATAATTATTTCCATTTTACAGATAGTAAATAGTGACTTAGAGGGTTTGAAGGATTTATACCAGCTCCCATTGGTAGTAAGCCCCTGAATATGAATCAAATGCCATTTGATTCCCCAGATTTTCACTTTTCATCAATAGAATCTAAGTGATTTTTTTGGGGGGGATACATGAAATACAATAAATTGTACATACAAAAAGTGTGGATTTGACAATATGTACACGTCCACTTAAAACTGCCAGCATATACGCCACACTCTACAAGATCTCTCCATCCTCATATTTCCCTTTTCTCACTCTACCCTTTTACCCCTACTACCTTGGTTTGTTTTCAGCCACTATAAGATTAACTTGTACTTTTAGAGTTTTATATAAATGGAAATGTACTGAATGCATTTTTTTATTTGGATACTTTCAGAATAAATATTTGAGACTCTCCCAGTGTTGTGTACCTTTTTACTGCCTGTGAGTGGTTCAGTTCATTGTATTTATAACATATTTTCATCCATCCCTTGTTAATAGACATTTAAATTATTTCAGTTTTTGCTTACTTGAAATATTATTAATTTCCTCTCACCTTGCCTCAAATTTTGTATTGCTTTTATTTTTTTTATGTTCTTTTGTTTATGTCTGTGTGTTTATTAATATGTTTTGGTTCCTTTATCATTAAAATAATTTTTTTTTTTCTGGTACCGGGAATCGAACTCACAACCTTGCACTTGCCATGCAGGCGCTGTGCCTCTGAGCTAAATCTCCAGCCGCTAAAATAAAATAATTTAAAAAATAAAATTTGTAAGAAAATTGATGTACCTACCAATTGCTGTATAGACATACACTTTCTTTTCTTTTTAGTAAATATCGAGGAATGGAGTGGCTATATTGTGTATGTTAATGTTTTCCTTTTTGTTTACTTAATTTTTGATAATACTGGCAATTGAACCCTGGGCCTTGTGCGTTATTATTACCTTTTAAAGAAATGGTCAAACTGTTTCATATATTCCCACCAGTAGTGCCTGAGCTTTCCAGTTTTACCATATCCTCTATACTTGGAAAGATAATGGTTTTTTTGTTTAATTTTAATATTTTGATCTATCTACCATTTTTCAAATGATAGTAACAAATTAAAGGATATTTTGATTGGGAGATGTAAATATTCAAGCTAGGATAACATTAGACAAAATTGTGAAAAGAATAAGGAATTTATTGACATATACATAATATTGCCATTATTTTTGATTTTGTAAATATTTATATTTAACCAATTGACAACTCTTAAAATAGGATAGATGTTATTTATGAGTTCTCTTCTTATAGCTTTAGTGTCACTTATAATTTTCTAATTCTTATACATTTTTAGTGTAGTTTTAGATGTGTTTTAGCTTTTTTGCTGTTATGAATGTTTCTAATTATATTATATAATTTTTATGTTTTATAATTTATTGAGGTTATTCATTGTGTACAGAAACACTGCCTCATACATTGTCTTTGAAAAACTCATTTCCTTCAATGCTTTATACCCTGATTTGGATTTTCTGTGGAAGCAATATTTTTTTTTCCTGCACATAATATTTCTTTCATTATTTCAAATTCCACACCTCCCATTTCTTTTTTGTATTGTACTGAATTAAGATTAAAATTTTTTCAAAGGGAAACATGGAAGTGTCTCATTAATGTTCATTTTGGATCAAAGAGACATACTGTGGTGCCTTTACAAGACTGAATTCTAGTCTAAAATTTTTGTTATCTATGTGAACTTGACCAAGTAATTTATTCAACTGAGCTTCAGATTACTCATCTGAGAATAGGGATAGTGAAATATTTGCTACCCCACTGTACTAGGGTACTGTGAAAATCAAATTAATAAAATATATGAAAATAAGTTTAAAACTGTGAAATGACCTGTAGGGATTGAATTCCACACCTGCTATGAAGGAGATATTCTATCTGTTCATTTGCAGGATAAGTCAGCTATTTATGCTATAGTTTACAAATTTATTAGCATGCATAAGAACTGCTTTGGTTTTTCAATGACTGGTCCAGAATCAAGTGTAAGAAAATTTAACGTGAGAAATTAACATAAACAACAAGAAAATCATAGCAGTTTGGGAGTTCAGAAAAATGGTGAAAAATTTCAAAAGTAGATGTATTTATTTCATAAATGTATTACTATGTTAGAACACTCTTGAGAATAAGACATTACCTTAGTTTAGAAATTAAAAACCAGAAATATGAAGTCTGGTCACTATAAATGACATATGATGAGTCCACGAATCAGTATTACTCTTATATTTTGGTGATCTATAGGAACTCTACCCATAGATCAAATATTCTAGGTAGTTTTCTTTTTCTTGTTTAATAGGAAAATGCAAATAGAAAGTTATGTGGCTACATATTCTAGGTAAATAGACCAGTGAATGGTGAATTACTCATCAGACTGGTCATCAAGAAATTGTTCTGATCTTTGAAGACCTGCATTCTGACCATTGAACATTCACTTTTGTTGATCAAAGGCAAACCACTTATCAAAAGAAGAAAGAAAAACTAGGTCAAAAGGTGAAAAACAAAATGAGGAACAAACTGAAAGAAAGCATTTCTCCTTCCTAGTCATTAGCTAATCAGAGGGTGTTTTTAAAAACATATTTTCTTTTTTTTTTTTTTTTTTTTTTTTTTTTTTTTTTTT
>NW_004955474.1:9917367-9965379 GCF_000276665.1 Chinchilla lanigera | reverse complement strand
GTTTTTCTCCGGTACCGGGAACCGAACTCACGACCTTGCGCTTGCCAGGCAGGCGCTTTTTGCCGCTGAGCTAAATCCCCAGCCCCTAAAAACATATTTTCAATGTCTTTGTATTATTACATCAGTTTTCCACTAGTTTGAATCCAAAAAGCAAAATTTATGTTGATTAACGTTAGTGAGCAACAATTTTTATATGTGACAGTCAAATGAAAGGCATACTTCAGAAGAATGGAAACAAGAATTCTTACCAATCTGAATCGACCCAGAATTTATTAATTAGGATATTTTTCAATCACCAATATATTCATACAACATAGAAAGATAATTAATTGAACACACGAACTTTAAAATTAGGAACGCCTAACCAGTTTCACGGTGACACTTTTCAAGAGAAAAGCACACAGTTGTATCTTTGCAGGTTAGAAACCCTAAATTTTTTCCGGGGTTGAAGCTGCTTTTGACTTTATTCAAAAAGTCAATCTGCATGAGTGGATATTGCAAAAAAAGTAGAGAAAGGTGAAATTGCAAAGATGTGTTGACAGGGAGGTCACTGGTCATGGAGTTTAAATGGGCTGTCAGTTGCCTCATTCCAAGTCTGAGCTATGGAGAATGGTACGTAGTCGTGGCCTGGATCAAAACTCTGAGGCTGCCAGATTAAGAAGTGGACTAGAACCGCTTGCTGAAGAATGCCATTTTAGGAGACTCATAAACAAAATGTGGCTATAATTAAACTATGAAATCCTGTATATCTTCAACATTTTCTACTATCACTTTCAATTTATTGTAACTTAACTTTTCCCAGTCTTTTATCTGCCTTATTTCTACCAATGTTGGTGTTTATCCCCATTTCTCACTACTTTGATGACTTCTGCACCATGTTCAGAACTTTCTTCTCCTTGACACTTTCATCACTGTATCTGTGCTGGACTCTCTGAATAGTGGACAATAATTTTCAGAATCATTTTAATTTGTTGTGTTGAATCTTCAGTTCATTTTAGCTATAGATAAACAAGCATCTTCCTTGAGATTTTGTTAACATTTGGAACATCTGAATATTTAAGCTAACAACTTCATCCTTCATAATTTCCTTGATTTAGTTTATTTCATTCTTTTAATTCTTCCATTCCATGCCTTCTGAAGGGATTTTTTGCTGTTATATTTTCAGTCTTTTGAGTCCTTAACTATGTCTAAATGTTTTCTGTGCTGTGCCTCAGCTTCTAGAAATCTTTCTGTTAGGAATATTCTTTACTTATTGAAGTATTCCTCATCAGCCTCAGACCATTCTGAACATCATTTACTGGAAAAATTTTATCATCTCTTCAGTTGCAATAAAAAGTACCTGCAACTTTACATTTGCAAATATTTCCCCTACAATCATTTTATTTTATTGTACTGTATTTTTTCAATAACCTTGGAAATTCTGCCGATATTTTTTCCATATTGCAGAGAGCTAGGAAGTAACACAAGTAGATCTAAGGGTGAGGTTTTACTTCTCCTTCACTGCTCTCTGCTGTACTCACCTATCAAATCAAACCATCATAATCAATTTTGTGTATCATTACATCATTCAATGTTGTTTAGCATATACTGATGTGTAATGAAGTTATTCCTTTTTACCTGTAAGCGCTCTTAGTCCTATTTGTTAAGTTTCAGTTAATGCCTCCTTCTTTATGATGATCCAAGTGTCTGGCTCAGTGCCTCAAACATAGGAGATGATCAATGTATATTTGCTGAATAGGTGGACAAATTAACTAAAGAAAACTACAAAAGACAGAGTATTGGAAGCCAGAGCCAGGATGTGGAGCAACATGTTTAATACAATACTATTTTGTAAGTAAAACAATTGAGGTTTAAACAGGGCAAAAGGTTTCATGGGGTCACATCACAAATTAGGAACAGAATTAAAAAGAAAATGCAGAGGCCCTGAGGTTCCACTCTGCTGCTTAGTCACTGAATCTTCTTTTCAGCTTTCAGTCATGGCTCTCTCTCTAGATTGAAAGAAAGATTCACTTATGGAAAATGGTGCATGTAATGTGATGGGGAATGAGTTCTGGCCCTGTGACATTTCCATATACTCTGAAGAAGATCAGCTGTGTTCAGCCTCTTTGTTTATTAATTTTTCCCATTTCATGATCTTTCAGGTTAAAATACAGTCCTCATTTTGGCTTACTCTCATAACTACAAGGATGTTATGAAGATTAGTGGTGCGGGACGTATAATGTCCTACAAGCTCCATAGAAGTAACGTACTACGTCAGTACAAAGCATGATTACTGCTGCTACTTGCCACAAGGCTGGGCTTACCAACACACAGTTCACAGGCTGCTGAGCCACCAGCACACGATGTACATTTTTTTTCTCTATGTGGATTAAAGTGGAAAAGATTTCCCTTGGGATATTTGGACCATTTGCTCTCCTTAAGTGTTTTACAGGGGTGGTGCTGTCGATAGACAAGGTGGGAAGTGAGATTAACTTTAGATTAACACATGGATGGGAAGCCAAACCAAAAAACTTGTATAAAGAATAAATAAAGCATAATCTTAATGTCTGAAAACTGTGGTCCTCTTTGTTCTTTGCTTGTTTTTCTTGTGATGCTTTATTCTGATACAAAACCTTATCAAATGTATTCAATTTGATTGAATATGAATATAACAAGAAAGATCTTGAGAAAATCACCCTCTGTACCAATAGAGAAATGATAGAATTTTGAGTTAAGTATAACAAACATTAGTCTATTAAACTAGTTTTGTATAAAAATAGTGATATAATTTGATTTGCTGCCATTTACAATTCTTATTTCTAGAAAGGATATATATTATGACTTAGATATCACTGGAAAATAGTGATTGATTTTGTTGTACTTTAATTAATGTATATACTGATATATTAAATTTTTTTAGGAACTAATTTCACACTTTATCCATAGAGCAGAAAGTACCCATCTACTTTCTGATGATCTGGTTTGATGACTGTCATACAGATGACCCTAGATCTTGCTGCCAGGAAGACTGACTCAATATTAATTAGGAAAAATGAAACATTCTCTGATAAAGATATACTCCTAAAATTAAAGCAGTAATACTAATTACTAATGTACCTAGTCTATGTGTTCAATGATCTGGGAATATGTCTGCAGCTAACTAACTCTTGCATGTTAATGGAAAATTAAGTGGCTCAGAATCATTATCTCTTGGAAATGTTACTGAGGTTTACACGTGGTTAATTTGGACAACTGAAAGATTCTGCTTTGTAGAGTTTACAGGTTGACATTGGATTAATTCTGTAGGGTGAATATTTGAAATATCATTTTAATACTTACCTAATTATGAAGCTTAATCACAGTAGTTTCCTGATGAGAGTCTTAGCTTTACCTCTCTTTGAGAGGAAGTGCATATGTGTGTGCATATGCTATGCATCAGGGTGGACTTTGTTTTTTGTGGGGGTGGATTTCTGGTACCGGGAATCGAACTCATGACTTCACGCTTGCCAGGCAGGCCCTGTGCTGCTGAGCTAAATCTTCAGCCCCCAATCTGGGTGGGCTTTGACAGAATGAAAAATCTGGATATGCTTTCCAGGTAATAAAAATTTTAAGAATTCTACTTGCTCATCTGGAATCCAAGGTAAGTAGATGCTTCTTTAAATTAGACTAAACTTTATTCATCTCTTCTTATTTTTCTGCAACTAATGCCTTTTGCAGGGCATGTGTCACATGATTTTTATGTTCTGTCTCTATTCTTCACCTGCATAATTCTGTCAGGGGGAAATGAGGTTCAGGAAAGAGAAATAAGTTGTTCAAGATCAAATAGATTGTCAAAACCAAATCTCCTTGGTTCCCAAGCTTGTGATCTTTCTTATACACTCACCTTCACTCACAATCACACTGTGAGAAGTGATACTTAAGAAGCAGAAGTCCAAGAGCCTAACCTCCATTAAAGTCTATGCCCACTCTTCTGCCACTGGATCCAGTTTGAAGACAGAATAGCAAGAAGACCTGTCTATTAACACGCACTTGGTAGAATTACTGTTCTCTAATTTGGCTTATATTAAAAGTTTTTTTTTAAAATAGCAACATTCAGGCAATATGTTTATGACATTCTAGATTAAAACTTAGAGGAAAATTTCATTTAGAATTTAGAGATGAAGTATTAGATATTCCTATCAGCAATTTCTATGTTTTCTAATTCCAGTTAATGAGGACAACCACTCTGTAAGTGTCTTTTTTGTTCAAGATTTTTAAGAACCTGAGCATTAAATTGGATATTTAATCAGATAAAATATATGATTTTATGGCTATAATATTTATTTTGCATCTTCTTCATTTTTGTTTGGTATTATTCATTTGAGCCATCTCAATTCCTGTCAATAAACAAGAGTAAATGCTTTAGAAAGAGCAAATATCTGAATCGTCCTTTTATTTTGTATCATCTCTCTTCAAGAGACATGTGCTACACAATGCATCTTCTGAAACTAGAAGTTCTAATATTTAGGTAAAGATACTAGAGAAAAAGACCATGTTGAAGATGGAGCACAGTTAAACTTGTCCAAGGCTTTCTATCACAAACAAGACTGTGATAGTTAGTTTTCTATCACTAATATAGAATACTTGACGCCTACAACTTTTAGAAGGAGAGGTTTACTTGGCTTACGGCCTCACTGTGTTCAGTCCATTGTCAGAAGACTCCAAGGCAGAAACTGAATGGCAGAGTGGCACGGTGGGGGAGAGCTGCTCACATGATGGAGGACAGGAAGCATAAAAAGAAGGGAGGCTATGGGGACAAGAGTACACCCTTTCAGGTCAGACCAACAATAACCACCTACAACCAGGACCCCTTGCTGAACATGAGACTTTGAGAGGGCATTTTAGTACTAACCATAGCATCATTTTACCTCACAAACTAGAAAACCACAGAGTGGTACATAGATAATTAATTTTATAAAAAGATTAAAAAGGCATTTATGAAAATGGAAAAATTCCATTCCATTGTCATAAAATATTTTTATGACAGTGACACTAATACTTGAAAACATCTAAGGTAGTAACTTAAAGCTTTCATTGTTGAAACTCTACAGGGATATCCTAGCAACATATTCTAATGTGTGATACCCTTTCGTACTATTCTTCTTTTTTGGGCGGGGGAACTGGGAATCAAACTCAAGACCTCGTGCTTGCCAGGCAGCTGCTATGCCACTGAGCTATATCCCTGGCCCCTGTACTGATGTTCTTTATGCTCAGCTTTTCATCCACAGCAACATTTTTAGTAATGCTGTTCCATGCTATGCCATGTGAAATCCTTTTCAGTGTAAAATTTTTGTTTCTTAATTCTCTACTAAAATGATAATGCAAATGATATGTTCCTTTACATTCAACAATCAGTGATTATTGCAAATAATTAAATACAATATAGGAAAAATATATCCTAGCTCATCTTATTATGTTTGTATAATATACTAAAGTACTATACATCCTAACTAAAATCAAGATTCAATATTTTGACTTTCATTGTGACAAAACTTTTGGCTAACGTGATAAATTTTGTTTTCTCAACTTGTAATCCTTTAATAGGATTGTTTGTTTTTTATATTTATTAGTAATAGTGTTCTTTGAAGAAATTGTGAAGAGATCATTCTTTTCTGTTATTTTACAGTCTTCTTTTTTTTATTTTAAAGATAAAAGGAGGGAAACATTAACAGACATACAACATTTTACAACATATCACAAGCACAATACAGACAATACAGAGTTACAAACAAAGTGGTAGGGAATTAACAATGGTGGTTGTATTACATATTGATATCTTCAAAGTGGCATTTTACAGTCTTCTTAATGAACCTGCACCGAACAAACCTTTGTCAGTTCACTAGAAAACTCTATAAGGAAACCGCTTGAGAACTTTGCGTCTGATTACATTTTCTCCTCAAATATGATTCCTAGAAAGCTCAGCCTCAAAACTAAATGTGACTCACTAGTAACATTAGCACAAGAGCTTATTTGAAACAATTGACACATGATACCTGTTAATTAACTGACATGTAAGACCTGTACATATTTACTACGGGAAATATGATTTCATACATGTGTGCAGTTTGCAGTGTAGATATTTTGTTTTGTCTTACGTTATCGTCTATGTTATGTCACTTCATTCTCATTTCCACATTCATTTTTTTCCCCATTTTATTTCGTGTTTTTCACCTGCCCAGTCTGCCCTCACGCGGCTCCCCGCTCTCTGAGAATTCACTCCCCACACTCAGGGAGGGCTCTGTCAGGGCCACACTTGGCCCTAGTCTCAGACCTTCCCGGGGGACGTGCTACAGAGTGACGTGATGCACTCAGCTCGTAGCCCCACTGATGAACTTCCCTCCACCTTATATTTTCTGTTTTTCAAATAGTTTGTTGGAATTATATGAAATAAAAATAAGTTATACAGCACCATTATAATAGGAGGTACAAGTTTCCTTTATGTCTCTAGGGCCTAGTGACTTAATTGTAAGTTTATTTCTGTTGATATTAACAAAAACTCTATGAATTAATAAAAAATATATTAGTAGATATGAATATTAAAGAACAATAACAGCACACATGCAAATCTGAGCTTCTTTTTACTTTTTCTGAAACTATTGCTTTGCTACAGGGAGGCAGGAGCTACAGATAGTTATCATGACATATTTATTCAATGACATCTTTATCTCTGGCAAATGAATAAAAAAATGCAGATATCAGAGGAGATTTTTGGATGTTCCACTGTTGTAGCTATTATTTACTGCCTTGCAAACTGAAGAGTGTTGATACTATTTTTTCAGTACAGTCTGTGAACTGGTTAGAAATACATATTCTTGGACCCTGTTACTCGTCCACTGAATGAATCTTCAGTTTAGCAAGGTTTTCCAGTGGTTTATATACACATTAAAATTTGAAAAGACTATTGTTTTGTAGGTTGATATTAACTAGCTTTAGGAGTAAGATACTTTGAGATATCCAGAATAGTGACTCTTTCAACATCTAGATTTACTCAGATTCTAGTTTTATTTTCCCAGAATTTTTTTAAAAAAGCATGTCAGTGGGGGCTGGGGATTTAGCTCAGTGGCAAAAGTGCCTGCCTGGCAAGCGCAAGGTCGTGAGTTCGGTTCCCGGTACCAGAGAAAAACCAAAAAAAAAAAAAAAAAAAAAAAAAAAAAAGCATGTCAATGATTTGCAATTGTGCTGTTAAAAAATCCAAATTTGCCAAACCTAAACTTGCCTCATAGTCAACTTCAAACATGTAACAGGTAAAAATTATATAAATACTGAACATAAATGTACATATATTAGTATTCTGCATATACACCAGTAGGCAAAAGACATGTTGGCATATGATTACTACAGTGCATATATGTAAAGATTAGTTTTGTTGCTAGTTTGCATTTGTTTCTTTTCTCAGATTCTTTACATTTCAGGTTCATGTCTGCTAGGAAGAGAACAGTGCCTTAGTTACTCTTCTCATTGCTGAGAAAAAATACCTCACACTCAAAGGAGGAAAGGTTTATTTTGGTTCACAGTTTGTAGAGGTCCATAATCAGTGGGCTCCAAAGTGGGGTTGTACAGGGAAGGGGCATCACAGAAGGAGTAGTTCGTGACAGGCAGAAGGCAGCAAGAACAGCATGTAGCAAGCAACCAGAGAGTCCTCTCTCTCTCCCTTATATTCTATCCAGGCTACCCACCTACTCACCCACAGAGGGCCTTCATATCATGCATGCCCAGAACTATGCCAAACCATCAGTAGACTAATTTAGTAATCACATACCTTTGTTCTCAGCATCACACACTCTAGATTCAGCCACTTCTGAAAAGCCCCACCTATGACTGTATGAGGCTTTGAGGGGGACACAAGTCATAATAGACAGTGAGGTCCCATTGATAATTTTATGGAATTAATTTGATAAAAAGATCTGGTATTTTTTTCTCTCCTCTCTCTCTTTCTCTGTGTTTCTGTAAGAGAAACCTATGTCAATGCCAATATATAAATCTACTTCTACATCAATATGCTATACAAGTTATAATATACGGGGTACTTGTTAAAGTGAATATTTGTATAATTGTGAATAATTCAATGAAAGCATATATTCACCATAAGCAGAGGTGTGGATTATATGATGAGCTTGTCATTTGCCTCGATTTTGACATCTGTGTGTTGAGAGTTAGGTGCCTGCAGCACTGGGATATATGATCTACATCTAAAAACCTTGCAGGGGCACTGCAAATTGAATATTAAAAAATAAGTGCACAACAAGGAGCAAAATGATTACTTCAAAAAGAGAGAATGAGATGATAATTATCTCTCTGGCTTCAGGTGTGTTTATATTCATTTGTTTACCAAACTGGGTTTTGTCAAAGTCTTTATGGTTCAGCATTCAAAATTACATGATGCTTATAATAACAGGCCATTTCAGGGCACAAAGCTATCCAAACTCGTGCCACAGGAAATGACTACATTGGAGGAAAATGCTCTAGCATCAGGCCAGGGATATAGCTCAGAGGCACAGCGCCTGTCTAGCAAGCACAAGGTCCTGAATTCGATTCCTGGTACCAGAAAAAAAAAAAAAGCTCTAGCATCAGAATAAATAATAACTTCTCAAAGCTGAAGTTTCTACATGCTTCCTTGGAATAGTAAAGACGATACCTTCTGATAGTATGTGATATACTTTAATTAAAAACAAACTTTCCTTCAAATCATGGAAGTTCCCAAATAATGTAGACAGATTTATGATTTTTATCATATCATATTTTCCATCATGAAGTGGAAATAAGTATAGAAGCTATAATGTAGATATGGTGTACCTTTATAATCTCTGAAAACATTCAATAATTTTTTAATTTTTTTTTGGTTTTTCTCCAGTACCAGGAACCGAACTCACGACCTTGCGCTTGCCAGGCAGGCGCTTTGCCGCTGAGCTAAATCCCCAGCCCCTACATTCAATAATTTTAATCAATTTCAATAATATTTGGTTTAGATTACATTTAAGGAGTTGTAACATATCAGGTTGCATCAGGAGACCTTGTGCTGTCTTGGTGATTCAAAGATACAAAAAACATTTGATTCATTAAGAAATTATAAGTTCACATTTTAGTTAAGAAAGCATCTATACTTTTGCAAACGTATGCCCTTTAAGTTTCCTTTTATCGCAAGTATAATTGATACAAATAGTTGATAATATCATTATTATTTTAAATGCATTTTAGAGTTATTTTGACACCTTTCAATGAATAAAAGTCCATAATAGAGTATGTAATTAAGAAAAATGTCAAACTAGGATCTTAGATATTATAGTAGTAAGTGATATTAATTAGTATTCTTATGAAAACAGAATTACACTGTTCAATGCTGTATAAAACACAATATTCAATTTTAAGTGAAAAGTAATTGAATATACATGTTAATTTATTTTTGGAAAAAAGTAATTCAAATATTCAGAGATGCTGAAAATAACCAATAGTTGTTTATCATAATTTTAGTAAGATATATTCTTGTGCTAAAGTGAAGAAATAATAAAACCAGTGTATATATTTAAAACTGAATTTTGTATGTATGTATATACAGGATAGTTAACATGGTTGCTCTTCTGTCTTCTATTTCTATGCAGAAAGAAACTGTCAATGAGTCTTTGGTTGATCAGTATTGCATTTCTATATCTGTTTTCACGAGAAGCCACTTTGAAGATATCAATATGTAATACAACAAGCATTGTTAATTCCCTACCACTTTGTTTGTAACTCCATATTGTCTGTAATGTTCTTTTGCTATGTTGTAAAGTGTTGTCTGTCTGTTAATGTTTTCCTCCTTTTATTTTTAAAATAAAAAAAAATAAAATTGAAGTTTCAGACTTAAATTCCTAAAGTAACTATTGGATTACTTCTTCATAAGTAAAACATGATTAAATTAAATTAAATTAAATTAAATTAAATTTGCAATTGGAATATAGCATGGCCAACAAATGATTTTTCTTGACTGGTTAGATTAATATAATCTTGGATTTCCTCCTATTCTGAACACATAGAGCTTCTAATTTCATGTAGGAATGACAAAAATCTCTATTTAGATATTTACTTTAATAGTAATTTAAAGAAGGAAAGATGAGTATTTTAGATTTCAAGTAGAAAAGGTAGCATCTTGTACTACACTCCTACAGAATAAAGTAGGTAGAAATGGGAATTACAAAGCACATGGCTTCCAGTTGCATAGGTCTTCAATTTTTACCTCATTAACAATAAAACTTCATTTTCATGCTAGAGGGCCCTTAGGCTTGAACATGTTTGCTAAGTTACCAGGACCAAAGATAATTTAAAGTTTCTCATAATTTTTGTTTTTATTACACTTAGAGTTGCACCTGGATGTAAATATTGAACTAGAATAGACTAATTATGTGCTCAATGTCGCCAGCAGCCATGGAATAAGCACTTCTCCCTGTCTGGGTTCTTCAGTGAACTTTTAAACCATTGGCTTTTTAATCCAGGGACCTATGCCAAGGAACGTGTCCCCTGCTCTTTATTGCCTTCCTGGGCCATTCTTTCAAAAGTCACCGCCATCACTTAGCACAGAATTTACTCTCCCAAATAAAAAACACACTCCTGGTTCTGTATTAAAAGGATTATTATCAACAAAGGATTACAAAATTTGGTTTGTGCTCTACTCTTTTGTGATTCGTGGCAAGATGAGATGCCAGATGTGTTTTATGAATGCCAGCATGCCAAGTGAAAAGGTCTGGCCCGATGCCTAAAGATAGTTAGTTGGGAGCTGCATTCTGACCCAACATCCCATATTGACTTGCAGAACTGTTTCAAGAGAGACAGAGATAGCTGCTAAACTCTTTGTGAAATGGTAAAATGTCTGAGAAAGAAAAAAAAGACAAACAGCCAAAATGAAAGAAGGAAGGAGAGGGGAAGGAAGGGAATGCCAACAGGACCGACATAATGGAAGAAATAATTTTTTAGATATAGTAGTAACCTTCAGATTGTATCCACCAAGTATCTTATTTCTTCCCAGAAAGAAAACCAAGAATTTAAGATGTAAATAATAAGACCATATTCCATTTTATACTAGGCATTAATTAAAATCCCAGTTGATAACAAAAATATACTTTTTTTTAATTTTAGAAATAAAAGGAGGAAAATACTAACAGACCAACAACATTTTACAAAATAGCAAAGGATCAGTATAGACATTACAGAGTTACAAACAGAGTGGTAGGGAATTAACAATGATTATTGTATTACATATTGATACCTTCATTGTAGTTTCTCATGAAAACACATATAGACATACAAAGCTAATCAACCAATGCCTCACTGACAGTTTCTTTCAGCAAGAAAATACAAGACAGTAGAACAGCCGTATTAACTATCCTGCATATACATATATGAAAACTTTCTCCTTCTTTCCCTTCTCTTTTCCCATATAAAAATATACTTTTTAATGGTAAAACTTTGAGTCAAAAATGAATTTTTATGCTGATAGTACTTCTACAAGATCAAGACTATTCACCGATGTGGTATGCAACATCCCCACCCATTGCCTGCTGGTTCCTTCCACTCTCACCTACTTTTAAATCTTCTGCTCTTACATTTTTATGTTTCACAGGCAATGAAGGTCTTACTCCTTCACACCCTTTTTATTTTTGTGGTACTGGAGATTGAACCCAGGGCCTACACATGCTAGTGAAATACTCTACTGCTGAAATGCATTTCATCATATCTTCCTTTTTCCTCTTGTCTCTATGGCTTTATATCTCATCTCTTCATGGAAATTTAACCCATTATTTGGAGCAGAAGATGGGGCAAGTAGGATGGGAAAATGTAGGAGTTCTTAGAGGGCAGCAAGGCAGGCAAGAGTTACAACTCATGTCACTTAATTTCCTGGATGGAACTTTCATGGGAGGAGATTAAGGATTAGAGTGGAATGGACTACCTGAGATAGATCACTGTAATAGGGATAGGAAAGTTACCTCATGTTCCTTCGATGCTTGTGATACTGACATGAACTAAGACACAAGTTTCCTCATCTGTAAAGTGGGAACAGGGTAAGGATCAGTGAAGTGTAAAATCTTATGTAGAGGCTAAGTAAAGAACCAACAAAATGGTATTTGCTTTTTATATATCATAACCTTTTTAGCATCCTTTCCTTGCCAGACTGGAAGTGCCCCAAAATGCTTATGTGTTGTTTAGCGGAGGCTGTGGTGCCCATAGCAGAGAGGATCTGACCACTCAAATCTAGGCAGCGATGGCTGAGCAAGGCCTCAGTCAGCTCCTAGAAGGCATCGTGTTGTGCCTACTCAGTTTGTAACTTGAATTCTTAACCTTTTAACATTATTTTAATCATGTTTTTGTGTTTGATTTAACTGTAAGTCACATTAACAGAGTTTTGACTGATGTGTCAGAGGATTTAAAATCTGAGTTAAAGTCACTGGAAGAACTAAAGATTTTGTCAGGTCTGACATGTTTAGTCAGGATGATCCAGTCAAGTGTGGAGATGCTAAAGAGATGCTACAGGATGGTGCTTAATTTTTTGAAGATTCAGGGAGTTTTGCTTCACAGGAGCAAAAGTTAAGGTAATGTGTGGTTTTTATTAAGTACATTAACCAAGGCAAAAATGCCCCTGTAAAACAATTAATAATGAATTGTGTTTAAATTATTTTCTGAAGAATATGATCATACTAGAAAAATCTTATAATTTAGGAGCCATTAGTGAAATACTGTACTTCCCTTGTGTTGTATAAATGTATAATGGTAACAAAAGACAGGCATTAATTTTCCTGCTTTTGGAAATGACATCTTTATGAGTCAAAATTCCCACTTGTGAAGTCTTTACTACCAAATATTTTCTTTTCTTAAAGTGTTGCTATCACAAGACTAATAAGTAAGCAAGAAAAATACAAAGTAAAAAATCGCTAATGCTGGTAATATTTTGGTTGGTATTTTCCTTTTATAGTTTTCCATGAATAATATTAGATGACATATCATGACTGAGGAAACAGACACTCTCCATATAGATATACTACAAAATATCAGTGGATGATAATGATAGATGTTTATTTCTGGGTCAAGAGGGTACTACAGCAGCAATGTGAAAGCAGTGGGGCTCTGCATTGTAGAATCTCTCAGGTCAGTGCTCCTATCATCTACTGCTGGTATTTCCTGGCCATTCACCTACAGACAAGGGAGATGTTCTGTGCTTTGGATCACAAGATTGTGAACATTATTACTACTTGTACTACTTAGCTACATGTTCAGATTGAAAGGGGATCAAGTTTGATGTACATGTAGTATTCTTTGCCATGGCAAATATGTATACAAAAGGCTCAGGTACAGTATACTCTGCTTTGCAGTACTGTTTACTTAGTGTCTTAGTTACTTTTCTTATTGCTAGGACAAAATACCCAACACCCCAAGTTGAAGTGGGAAAGTTTTATAAACTCACAGCTCATAGAAGTATCAGCCTGTAATTGGCTGGCTCCAAGGCAAGGTGGCTCTGCAAAGAACAGTTCACAGGGCCCACAAATCAGCAAAAGCAACAAGGGAGAGAAAAGACTATTTCTGTCTCTTATATTCTATGGAGGCTACCCGCCCTAGGGAGGGTGCACCACCCACACCCTTAATCCCAGCGCTGGACTGTGAATCAGTCACAAACTCCAGATTCAACTGCCTGTGAAAAAAGGCTGTGGCCTATGACTGCATGAAGCTTTGGGGGACATCTAGACACAACCCATAACATTCTGCCCCTGGCACCCCAAATTCTCATGCACATCCTCTATGTAAAAAACCATTAGTCCATCTCCTACAGTTACCAAAATCCTAACAGACTAAGCATTCCTGAAAAGTCAAAGTCCCAAGTCTCCTGTCAGATTTAAAGCAAACTCTTAGCTGTGAGCCTGTGTACAAAATGAAAAGGAAGTTAAGTGCTTCCAACCTCCAATGGTACAAATAGACATTTCCACTGCAAAAGTTACAAATGGGAATGTAAAGGAATACTAATTTCTGTTGGTTTATTGAAAGGAATAGGTGATGCTTAATATTTTGGACCAAATTTGCATGCTTCTACCTGGCAATCCGAGCAACTACTTTAAAGCCAACAATATGCAATATAACAACTGTTGTTGAATTCATATGATCTTGCTTTATTGAAATTTTGTATCATTCCTAATTTTTTAAATTATTTTTTTACTTTCTTTAAAGTAAAAAGATCCATATGTATATCTGACTCAGTAAGAGGGAAGATCTTGAGATTATTTCTACTTTAAAAAAATCCAACAGGCCAAATGTCAAGTCCTGTAGTTCCATGTGTAGCAACAGAGGCAATCTGTGAGAAGATGTAAACTCCTGAGTTGGCTGTGCCCCTAACGTACTTTTCGGGGTCATAGCTCCCATGGCTTTTCTCTTGGGCTGGCTCTGCTCCCTCCTGGCAATTTTCCTCAGATGATCCAGGTTCCTGGCTTCTCGAAGCTTCTGGGGTCTTCAATGCTCATTTGGCTTCACATTCACAGCTTCCCATACTGCGCTCTCAGGGGCTCACTGCCTGGACTCCAAGACCTTCTGAAACCTGAGGGAAAGCCCCCTGACCCGACAGCTCTTCCATTCTGCATGCACCTAAAATCAGCACCATACGAACAATGTCATTGTCTGCTGCCAGCAGGAATAGTGGCTAGGCTTCCCTTTTTTCTTGGCTGTAGGGGACAAGTCCCTGGATTGCTGAGCACTCTGAATCCAATTTCCAGGAACAAATCCTCTAGGTCACTGCCATTCTGGAACATGTGCTCTGTGGCTTTCTTCTCAAAGCAAAGTCTTTTACTTTCACAGTTTTCAGGCCACAAAGGGTGGAGTCCTCCTGCTTCTTGTGATGCCCTCAGGACATTTTTCCTAGTCTTCTGTTCCTTCTCTGCAATTAAGATCTCCTCTATTTTTGAAGTGTATAACTTTACTGGAGCTTCCTTTCTGGGCAAACCTCACATTTTAAGTCATACTTTTGGGCTGTTTACTCTTGATTCTCAACATAAATCTGATGAAAAGCCCCTCTCTAACAACACCCATGAAACTGCTTCAACATTAGACTGCCTTGAAATGTTTTCTGCCAGATTAGTCTGTCACCATTAATCTTAATCTTAAATTGTCACTGGACAGAAGCAAAGTGCAGACATATTTTCTGCCAAGCCATAACACATGGCATCTGGAGTCCAACAGCCAAAGCACTCCTTCTTCCCAGTAGAAACCTCCTGAACCTGGACTTTACCCACAGGATTTCTATCAGCCTTCTGGTCTTCTAAGTTATGACCAGAATCTCCCATACAGTGCAGCCTAGGGCATTCCAGCACTACTTTTTCAGCCAGCATCTCTGAACCTTCCCAAACTCTTCCCCCTAGTCATTCCCAAAGGCTCCTGAACCACATGGTCAGGTATAGTCACAGCAACAGCCCCATTCCTGGTACAAAATTATATCTTAGTTATTTTTCTCATTGCTGGGACAAACTGCCCAACACCCAAAGTTAAAGTGAGAAAGATTTACTTGGTTCACAGTTTGTAGGTTTCTGTCCATAATTGGCTTGTTGCAAGGCAGGGTCCCTTGGCAGAGATCAGTTTTTGGAGTTCGCAAGAAGGCAAAAACAACAAGGGAGGAGGAAAATCTCTCTCTGTGCCTTATTCTGTATACAGGTTACCTGCTCTAGGGCTGGTGTCATACGCACAACTTAATCCCAGCATTGTACTATGAATCAATCAGAAAGGTGACTCTAGATTCATTCACCTCTGAAAAACCTGCCCCCTCCATGACTGCATGAGGCTTTTGGAGGGACAGCTCTAGACACAAACCATAACACTTACTAATCCATCTCAAACTTTTTCCTTTCTGTATATATCATCATCATTTGATTGCATCAAAATTTATTCAAACTGCCCACCAAATTTCTTGCTAATCATTTTGGTCATTACCAGTTATCATGACTATATGAAACAGTTTGATAACATCCTTATGTGTTTGTATACTAGCCTGGCTGCTTCATTAAAAATTTCCTGAGGGGAATAATGAGTTAAAGGGTGTGTACTTTAAAAAGAAGGTATCTTTTCTTTGATAATGGACTCTGTAAGTGAAAGGTGAAAGTGATATTTAATATCTTTTTTATTTTTGTATGAATTAAAGAATCAATCATCATGTAGTTACTGGATATCTACTAGTTGACTGGCTTGTGCTATAAAGAATTTAACAAAAGTAGTTAAATTATTCTTCTTGAGAATAGTATTCTTGGGGCGGGGATATAGCTCAGTGGCACAAGCCCTTGCCTGGCAAGCACAAGGTTCTGAGTTCAATCTCGGGTACCAAAAAAACAAAACAAAACAAAAGAAAAAACAAGAAAAAACCCCAGAGCAAATAGTATTCTTTTCTATATATTTAATACAGAGAGAGATTTTCAGTTTCTTGTTTCACCCAATTCAGTACCTGGTTCTTTGGTTTTTACTGTAGTTATAGAAGGGAGTAGGAAGAGATAAAATGTTTTAACAAAAATTTAAAAATATAAATGTCTTTAAAAAACAAACATGCAAAAAATAAATGTTCACCTGTACTTTTAAATATTAGTTTAGGGGCCAGGTATTTACCTCAGTAGCACAGTGCCTGCCTAGCAAGTGTGAAGTCCTAAGCTTGATTGCCAGTGTCTCCCAAAAGATTATTTTGACAATGAGTTAAGCAATATTTCCAGGTGTAGGTGATAGCAAGACATAAATTTAGATAAGGCACTATAAATTAGGAGTAATGAACACTAGGATGAAGAATATTTAGTAGAGGTGACATCTGAATTGTGTACCAACTATGATGCCATACACTGACAACATAGGAGACATAATTAAATAAACATTACCATTTTAGATTATGAATTCTCAGCCAGGAGTGGTGGTGCACACCTGTAATCCCAGTACTTGGGAAACTGAGGCAGGAGGATCGTTGTGAGTTTGAGACTAGCCTGGGCTACAAAGTGAGCTCAAGGCCAGCCTGAACTGCACAGTGAGACCCTGCCACAAAAAGACACACACATACAAAAAATATGAGATCTTACAGCTATTAGTAGCAAAAGACAACATTAAATTTAAGTTTGATTTTAACAATAATTTCAAAGAAGTCTAAAATCTGAGGTATCTTGTGAACTTTGTAATTTTTGCTCGTAATTTTGATGATCATTGTCAAATGGCTAATTGGCATTATATGCATCTTTAGAAATGAAATGTGTGGGTGTAGTTCAGTCATAGAATGCTTACCTAGCATGCTCAATATCCTGGGGTGGATCCCCAGTACAACACACGCATAAATAATTTGGATATACTTTGTAATCACAGATGGACTTTATTTTTATAACAACCATCTTTCCATCTACTATTTAAAATTATATTTATGGTTAGCCTATCTACTGAAATTATGCATTACCTGAGTTTACATTTGTTCCCATGTTTATGTGTGTAGTAATAGAAATAAAGAAATACAAAACATTAATTAGATTGTCATTTGCTTTTCTATTGTAAAATATATAAATTTTAGTGAAGGTCTTTGATATTTGCTGAGAATTATAATTATAAAAGAGTTATTTTCACAAAATGTAAATAAATACAGTCTTGTTAGGTACATGAGTATCAGGCATATGTGGGTACACCTCTATTATATATATATATTTCTATGAACAAATAAATTGACGCATGTTATGCAGAAATATAATACTTTTCAGCTACTGGCATCTCAAAACACTCACAATCATCTTCTTCCAGTTTAAAGAACAGTTTTCAAAGCTAATAATGATATTGTTAAGACTTGAAATAATTGTCGTAGACAAAAACTAATAAATCACAGGAAAAAAGAATCCACAATTGTATTGAAGTAAGTAATAATTTTTTCAGTGTCTAAGTTTGTCTCACAACCTCCTAACATCAAACGATTTTTAAAAATTTATTCTTACCTAAGGCCATTTATTCAATTAATGAATCAAATACACATTGTATGTGAGATATAAAATTCATTTTCTTCAGACTTCATGTCAGTCTGAGGAAGACAGACAAGCACACAGATAATTATAATTCAAAATCATGAATATTCTTTTTTTCTTTTTTTTGGTACTGGGTATTGAACTCAGGACCTTGTGCTTGCCAGGTAGACACTTGTGTCTGGCCTAAAAAATCATGAATATTCTTATAGAGGGAAATTCTGAATATTCTGGAAATATAAGAAGGTTGAATCTAGAATAACTAAGGATTCTAGAAAAAGAAAGTCAGAGGTTAGATTCCTTTATAGTCATATCTGTTCTAGACCAGCTTTGAGGCATTTGGTAATTTGTTAGTTGCAAAAACTTTGGAGTGATTTATTACCATTGAGCAAGAATCTTCTGATCATTCAAAGGGGAATATCAACAGCTGCTCAAGTATCTGCTTAAATATTATAAAAGTACTAGAACGTAGTACTTGTTTATCTTACCATGTTTTGATCTTGGCTATTACTGATGTTATTATTTTAGGTAACACTATTTACATATGCTATTAAACTATACATATCCTAGAACTTTAGGTTTTTGCGGGGGAGGGGTGGTTTCCCGGTATCTGGAACCGAACTCTGGACCTTGCACTTGCCAGGCAGGCGCTGTGCCGCTGAGCTAAATCCCCAGCCCCTCCTAGAACTTTAGTAAAATTTATGCCACATAAATATGACTGTGAAGTTCTATGAAAAGTTTGTGTTTATGTCCAACCCTATCATTTTATGTGATAACAACAAAATCAAAATACACTTGAGCTTGAAACACGTAGATCAAGAGAAATTTAAGGTTTTGAACTGACCAGAGAAAATGTCAGAAAAGGTCAGGGATTCTGGAAATGAGGAAGCAACATGTTGTCATAGGTGCTTGATGAGGAAGCATTCTTCAGAAAGGAGTTTTTGTAAAAGGTTCCCAACAATTGAATTTTGAAAGCAACAGCTGGAGCAATTGGAACAGAAATTGGAAAGGAGCTAGAACTGCAGAAGAGTGAAGGCAAAATGAGATATACCTTGCTCAAGACAGTAAGAGAAAGGCAGGAGCGGTTGTAGCCAATGGGATTTATATGCACAGCAAATCCAGTTGCAGAAAAGTCCTGAATGAACAGAACTGGGAAATGAATACACATGTATCTTAAGATGAAGGAGACAAATACTTAGAAAGAATGAATATGTTTAGAATGTTCTGACCACCGAATTAGAGTAATGAAGATTAAAAATTATAGACATTTTTGATTGTGCTTTCAGATTAGCAACATACCAAAAATACCATACTTGAAACTACATTTGCTGCCTAAACCAATTATGTTCTGAGTTTAGCATATTGCAAATTCTTAATTGGAGCTTCTACTTATATACGGACTAGTAGGAAATCAATTTAACTTGCTCTACAAGTAGTTCAAAAATATTGAAACATTTTCATAATTTTGAGATATTTCCCCTTTTAATTATAAGATACTGTGTATACTCAATTAATTTTTTTTCATTATGAACAATGAGCTTTTGTGAAATTGCTGCTTGGAACAAGAGCTGCTTTTTGTCTTTTTGTCATTAGAGTTGCTGATATCAGTTTAAAGGGAATATAATGTAAATCCTTCGAAATGTTTTTTCTTCAAATTGTGTATCATTGTCTTTTCCTTTTCCTTCATCTTTTTTTTTTTCACTGCAAAATATAGTCTGGCAAAAAGTAAGTGTGATCTTAATTGTTAGACTTGTTTATTCCAGGGAGGAACCAATGGAGCACTTACAGTAATTAACATATTTTCTCCGGTCTTCTCATTTTGTTAATGATATCTTATTGAAGGCTGGCAGTAATTACTGCCCACTGAGGTACATATGCTGAAACAAATTAATGGCCAATGACCAATAATGATTATACTTGTAATTATCTATTATGAAGTATAAGCAGAAAAAATGAAATTAAAGACAACGTTCTTTGAAGCTAAAATTAAACTGTTTTGATAATCTGCTAAAAATCATATTAACAACTTAAAAGAGAAACAATATTTCATGACTTCATAATTTCCATCAGTTTCATATAATGTATGAGAGACTTTGATTTTTTCAGTGTTTCACAGTTGTGCCCAGTGGAATATAAAGCATAACTGTAAACAATAGGATACATTTTATAGTTAGATATATTTACTTTCAGGTATCTGTGGCATTTTACATTGACATCAGCAACTTAACTTTCAGTGATTTTAAGAAGCTTAACTAATTTTGTTTACCAGAAAATGATGTTTCTTTTTGAGAATGAAAAATTTCCTCCTACTTTAAAAAATCATAGTACACCTCAAACCTCAAATCTACCTCATGGGTTTATTAAAATAGAGAGTAAATTTCCTACAGTGTCACCAAATACTGCATGCTGTAAGACAAAAGGTGGTTGTGTACCTATGATACAATTTGATTGAGATACTCAGCAGCTTGAAGTTCTTTTCTTGTTTACACTGTCCAAAACCTTGGGATATATAATTTACCTAAACTTCAGCTGAAAATCAGCATAGTATGGTGTTGGGATTTCCTGCACTGGAATACAGGAGATCTTGGACCTAAATCTTTGTCATTAAATAGTTGACCTCATTGTCTTGGGGCGTTGGTATTCTGATCTGAGAAATGGGAGCTTTGTAATAAATTGTGTCCAAGGCACCTCAGAAACTTTACTGTTCTATGATAGTGTTATAATAAGGATCAGTTATTTCTCTTATCACCAGTTAAAATTCTTGTAGGGCAATATTTTACTGAGATTTTACATGATTTTAATTATTTTTAAATTTTTTTTATTTTAAAGAAAATAATACCAAAAGAAAGAACAATAGCAAAATACAAACAAAACAAAGCAAGGACATTAAAAATGCTATGGGGTTTCAAACCAAATGATAGGGATTAACAGTGGTTGTTATACATTGTTATCTTCAACAAAGTTGCTCAGATTACCAGGTGTAAGAATAGAAGATTGATCAAATCATTAAAGGGAATAAGAAAAAAATAATTTAAAAGAACATTAGAGACAATACATAGTTTCACTAGACAGGATTGTAGGAATTCACCTATGGTTGTTATACTCTAAATTGTTGTCATCACATGTTACTCCTGTAAAAAAAGATAAACTCTAGGCTTTTATAGGTAAATGGATGCAACTAGATTTTAATTATTTGCAGGTTAGTTCAGAGTGTAATTTTCTTACCTGTAATTCTCAGGCCTCATCAAATACTTAGGACAGTGAATAAAATAATATAGTTCGGTTCACTTGAATAGGAAAATTATCATTAGAAATTAAGCCTGAAAAAATAGCTTCAATATGTACCATTTTCAAAAAAACAAGACGTTTCAATGAATATGTTATAGATTCATGATCTAATAAAGTATAATTTTATTTATTTTAGTGTCTTGTTTCTTATAAGAATTTGAATTCTGAGGGGATTTTAAAAACTTTTTAAATTTCACATAACTGTTCGATAAAGTTTTTTGAAAGAAAAAAATAAATGTCAAAATACGCATATTTATTTTTGGACCTTCTCTATGTAGCTCCATCGTTTTAAATTGTTTTGGGTGTCAAATATCTTCCTTTCCACAAATAAGATGTTGACTTTTATATGGTAACTCATGTGCCTTACAATAAAGCAATTACTACTTGATTCTTTGTTTTATTATTTGGCTGTAGCTATGGAATTATAACTTTGCTATTATGAGCTGAATATCATACCCAAATTACTTTTTCCACATATGAGAAAATTTGGCATAAGGAGGGTGTAAATTCCCAGATTATTACTGTCTAAAATCTAAGTCCAACAGATTTCAGTTTATTTTAAAAAGTTCATTAATATCTTTTTAAGATAAACTAACAGCAGATGAGAAAAGTTGCTCTCCACTTTGATTTTTTTCAGGACTTCTGAGTGGTTTTAATTTTTTCATTTCAGTTCATAGGAGCTGGTATTTGTGTCTGGCTAAACTTGGTTTAAATTTTTGAATTTTTTATTTGGGTCCCATTTAGCTGTTTTTAAAATGGCCAAACAATTTATATTACATCTTAACAAGCACTAACCAAACGTTTAACTCCCATCATCTGGCATACCTCTAATTAGTATTGTTAATGCCTACAGATTATTTAATGTAATAGAGCTTTTGACAGAAGTTTATTACATACATCAGCAGGCGTTTTAAAGAAAAAATTAGGTTTTTACAAATGGATTTAGCAAATTCTTAGTTCAGGTAAATTTAGAAATGACACAATAGCCAAAAGTATCTCTTCTGGTATGATTCACAATTCTGAATAATCTTGGTAGTCATCTATAAACATATTTGTACTGAGCAACCTTAACAACTGAAAGGTACAGAGCTATATGCAAACAAGGCTTAGGTGCAAGGCTGTTTTACTAATAATTAGCAGTAAATTTAAAATTATGTTCAAATTTGCCTTCATAATGAAATCTTAGCAGTTTAAAAAGACATTACAATGGCAGTATGTTATGCATTGCTTCCTGTTCTAACGTCTTCAGGAAAAATAAGAGGCTCTGAGAAAATTATTACAAGTATGCTGAAAAATACATGGTCATGCATTTGTAGCCCTGAAATCACGAAACATTTTTATTTACTTAAAAAAATTTTTTTTGCTTGTTTTGCTCAGAATCATCTAAGTTATTTAAGAAGCAAATAAGCAAATTTATCTAATTTTAAAGTCATTCATTCAGAGACGGAGGGCTGAGGACTTTTACGTTATAGTTCACTCTGCCTGCTAAGCTGCGTTATGAAGTCAAGCAAGTGGATTTTTCAACCAGTTCTTATTCTCCTTATGATATTTTACCCTTTTCCATCTGAGGCATCATTCATGTCCCTCCAGAAATCATTTAACTTTGTATATGAGTGCTAGTGATACATTTTATATCTACATCATTAGTAATTTTCTTAAAATTCATTTGCACATTTGCAGTTTTAAAAATTACACATTTGTATACTTTCTACGTGAAAGAAAAAATCCAAAGGAATAAAAGTCTTTTTTATTTTGTTCTCATGTTCACAAACATTTTTTACTATGTCATTTTATTCAGTGGTGTCACTATAGAAATTGTAGTCATAAGAATATCACATTTATTATTGATATGTTTTAAACTATTTCAACATTTTTACTCAAGGAATGACTAGGTCATATTTATCAGAGCCTTTCAAGGCATCTGTTCTTAGCCACAGCTGAGAATATGGCCCACCATGCAGACGGGAAGGATCCACCTAGACTTTGTTGAATTAAGTCCTTGCACCTGGATATAATTGTCCTGCCGCTGTGCTGGGGTTTTCTTAAGCCACTGGTAAAACAAATTAGCTCAATTTAAACTGGCATCCAGTAGAGAAGCAACAACTCACCTCATATAATGTTTTTCAAATAATTATTTTTGTATTGCCAGTTTTACCTCATGAATATTTTCCTGGGGACTGGGTAAGAAAAAAATTGTAGCTAAACCAGGGACATGATACAAATTCTTCTCAAGTTATAAGCTTTGATATTATTGCAGTATAATTAAAATATGAGTCAATATACAGCTATAATTTCAGTTAAGCTGGATTTTCCCCTCAACTCCACATAACATAAATTCAGATATTTAGCTGTGAAGTAGAGGTTAAGAAATACCCTCACATCTGTATACAAATTTAATCAACTACTGGCACATTTAACATGGATGTAATGACATAACTCTTTTTACAGAGAAAGTGCAGATGAAGAAATACAAATGGCAAATAAATGTAGAAAAAATGTTCAACATCATTGGCCATTTGAGAAGTACAAATTAAAGCAATGCTGAGATTCCATCTCCCCTCAGAAAGAGTGGCTATCATCAAAAAAATCTACCAGTAACAAATCCTGGAAGGGCTGTGGGGTAAAAGGAACCCTATTCCACTGTTGGTGGAAGTGCAGACTGGTGCACCCACTGTGGAAATCAGTGTGGAGAGTCCTCAAAAACTAGGATTACAGGTCCCATTCCACTCAGCTATTCCCCTTCAGGGTATCTTCCCAAAAGAATTAGAAAAATCATTCCACAGAGATATATGTGCACTCATGTTTATAGCAGTTCAATTTGTAATAGCTAAATCTTGGAAACAACACAAATGCCCATCACCTGAGAAATGGATAAAAAAAATGTTGTTTTTATTCAATAGCATAATGGTCTGTGAAGAAGAAGGAAAAACTTGAGACTTTTATAGGTAAATGGGTACAACTCGAAAATGTACTGATCAGCAAAATAAATCAGAGTCGTACGTGTAAACATTGGATTGTCTCCCTAGTGTGAGAAGCTGAAAGAGTAAATAAGATTCAAAATGTACAATAGATACTGTGAAATGGGAAGAAACTGTTCAAAAGGAAAGAGAAACTGGGGTGGGTGAAAGGAGATAAGACGAAGAGGAAAGGAAAAATATATATATAGACATAAGATAGTTAAGGTAGTCATACTACCAATTTCTCTTAGTTCATTGGAAAGAAAGGTGTGTGCTAATCTTGTTAAGACAATGTTTCATGCCTTTGTCTTGTACTCTGAGTAACTACTTTGAAGATAATAATACACAATGTGTTAACCACTGTTACTCTTCTATTACCTTGTTTTGAAATTTTGTTTTATATTATTACTCTTTAAAATGAAACCTAAAAAAAAAGGAAAACCAAAAGTTCAGTGGAATTTTTTTGTTTACAAAAATTAATCTGTGTTGGTATTATAGTTCTGTGTGAGGTAGTACTGTGCAAAATGCCTGACTTGAGAGAATAATACATATAATCTTGTAATAGTTTTCCTTCTTGAAACCTAACATTGTTGTATAAAAAACAAAACAAGTGGCTAAATTTGTAGAAGCCAGTGATATTTTATGTAATTGATGCAATGGATAACTATCACTGATATTTTTGCATTTATATATATTCATTCAGCTTGTTAAAAAATTGAACAATATATGTGTGTGTTCAGACACATCAGTTATACACATATTCTCCTAGTTACCTGTATAACTCAACATGATGGTGCTATACTATGTAAGGTGTGATAAAAAAGTACAGTGAATTTCTAAATTAAAAGAAATTCTTACAGTAAAAGACATGTGGTCTTTAATTCCCTACAGAACACACTCCCTCGCTTCCAGCACTTTGTCCCAGCTTTCTTGTCACTTTCTGAAGCAGCTCTGAAAGTCTTTTTTTTGGTGTCTTTAATTGCATTGTTGTGGCTAAAATTCAAAACATTTACTTTGCATGGTCATCACACTTTAGGGATGAGCCAGCAGTTACATGGTGTCAGATGCAGTGAATAGAGTGGATGAGGACATGTCTTCACGTTTTCATGAGCCTGCCTGTCCTTGGTTTGGCAGCAGTAGGATTTACCACAGTTTTGATCACACTTAGAAAAGACACTCATGAAAGAGGACTTTCAGAACTGCTTCCCTAAATGGCAAGAATGATGACTGAGGCTGGGGATTTAGCTCAGCAGCACAGCGCCTGCCTGGCAAGTGTGAGGTCATGAGTTCAAATCCCGGTACCAGAAAAAAAAAATGGCAAGAATGATGAATAAGTGTGTTTGAAGAGAGGGGGTATTTTTTTTTAATTTTATGATAAAGGATAAAACAAAATTTCATAACAAAATGATAGGAGAATAAAAATAGTTAACGCATCACATGTTCTCTTCAGAGTAGTTGCTTAGGGTACAAGATATGGGCATAAAATTTTCTTGAATTGATATTGGCACAAATCTTCCTTTTTAATGTTCTAAGGGACACTAATAGTATAACAGCCTTGCATGTTTTCCCTTTCCGCTAGTGTCCTTTCCGTTTAACCCATCCTACTTCTTTTTTCTTTTTGAACAATTTCTTCCCCTTTCACCATATCTATTGTACATTTTAGACCTGATTTACTCTTTCAAATTCTCACACAAGGGAGATAATCCCATGCTCCACATGTGTGTCTACCTTTTTTTACCTATGAGTATAATCTCAAACTGCATCTATTTACTTATAAATGTCTTGAGTTTATCCTTCTTTATAGCTGCGTAGTACTATATTGTATAAAAATACTACATCTCTTTAATCCATTTCTCAGTTTATGGGCATTTGGGTTTCTTCCAAGATTTAGTTATTACAATTTTTTTTTTTTTTTTTTTTTTGGTTTTTCTCTGGTACCGGGAACTGAACTCACGACCTTGCGCTTGCCAGGCAGGTGCTTTGACACTGAGCTAAATCCCCAGCCCCTTTGTTATTACAAATTGTGCTTCTATAAACATGGGTGCACATATATTGCTATAATATGATGCTTGTAATTCTTCTGGGAAGATACCCAGTGGGAGTATAGCTCAGTGGAATGGGTCGTTTAGTCTTAGCTTTTTGAGGAGTTTCTACACTCATTTCCACAGTGGTTGCACCAGTCTACACTCCCTCCAACAGCGGAGAAGGGATCCTTTTTTTCCTACAGCCCCTCCAGCATTTGTTATTGGTTGATTTCTTGCTGGTAGGTATACTTTCTGGGGAGAGATGGAATCTCAGTGTTAATTTTCATCTCTGGAATGACCAGTAATGTTGAACATTTCTTCCATATATTTATTTATCTTTTGTATTTCTTCATCTGAGATGTGTGTATTCATCTCAGATTCTCATTTTTGGATCAAGCCTTTGAATTTGGTGGGGTTTGGTTTTTTTTCAGTTCTTTATATGTTCTAATTCTAAGTCCTTTGTCTGAAGGACAATTGACTAAATTCTTTCCCACTCTGGTTGTCTTTTCAATCTGTTGGTAATTTATTTTGCTGTGTAAAAGCTTTTTAATGATTTCACCAGTCTGCATTCCCTCCAGCAGTGGAGAAGAGTTCCTGTTTCTTCACAGCCTCACCAGCATTTGTTATTGGTTGATTTCTTAATGATAGCCATTCTTACTGGGGTGAGATGAAATGTCAATGTTGTTTCAAATTGCATTTCTCAAATGACTAAAGATGTTGAACATTTTCTCATGTACTTATTTGCCATTTGTATTTCTTTATCTGAGAACTGTGTGTTCAACTCAGATGCCCATTTTTGGATTGGGTCTTTGAATTTGGGGGTGCTGTTGTTAATTAATTCTTTATATGTTCTAGATAGAAGACCTTTGTCCAAGGGACAGTCAGTTAAAATTTTTTCCCAGTTTGTGGTTTCCTTTTTATTCTGCTGGTGATTTGTTTAGATATCCAGAAACTTTTCACCAGGATGAGATCCCAGTTGTTGATTCTTCGAAGTATTTCATGTGCAAGATGTTTATAGTAGCACAATTTGTAATTACTAAATTGTGGAAGTAACTCAAATGCCAATCCACTGAGGAATGGATAAAAAAAATTGTGGTACTTTCATATAATGGAATATTACTCAGCTATAAAGAAAGATAAACTCGAGACTTTTATAGGAAAATGGTCACAGCTAGAGACCATATTGATAAGTGAAATAAACCAGACCTCCACGTGTAAGCAACGTATTGTCTAACTAGTCTAAGAACCTGAAAGAGTGAATAAAAATTACGAGGTATGACAGACATTGTGAAATGAAAGGAAAATGCTCAAAGGAAAACAGCAACTGGGATGAGGGAAGAGAGAAAAGGAAGAAGGGGAAATTATGTACGTATGTATACACACGATAGCTAACATAATTGCCCTACTGACTTCTATTGCTTTACTGAAAGGAACAGTTAATAGTCAATTATTTGATAAATCTTGCATGTCTATATTTGTTTTCCTAAGAAACCACTTTGAAGATATCAATATGTAATACAACAACCATTGTTAATTTCCTACCACTTTGTCTGTAACTCTGTATTGCAAGTACTTTTCTTATGCTGTTTTGTAAATGGATGGCTGTTTGTTAATATGTTTTCCTTCTTTTATTCTTAAAATAATAAAAAACAAAATTCAGTCAAAACATTTTTTTATCTCCTGACAGAATGACAGTGGTGAAGTTTAGTCCTCAACTACTGATAATTTATTCATGTTATATGTCTTTATATATACAAACAATAGGGTGTGCCTAAATACTTTGTAAGTGTTTAAGTACACAGATAGATTCTCAGCAGCTCAAAGTGAAGAACTAGCCTGGAGATAAATATGGGTGATGAATATAAAACTTGACTTTTACATGATTATGCATTACGATATTAGAAAACACCAAAATAGGATTTTCTACTTAGTGGATTAGTCTTTTGCATTTGCGCACATTGTAAAAAATCTACTGTATTATCCACATTAATTAAAAGACTCTTTTCTTTTTTCTCTTTCTTTCTTCCATTTTTTTCTTTTCTTTTTTTGTGCTGGGGATTGAACTCAGGGTCCATGTTAAAATCATGTTCTCCCCCAGGCCCCAGAAAATGTTTTTTGGTAGAAGCTTCTTATTGACCATGCAAAGTAATTGTACATTTTTCAGGAGGAACTTTATGAGGCAGTGCTTATTTTTTCTTTTCTTTTCTTTGCTTAGGGCTACTTAATTCATTGTATAAACTGGGAGACTTGGAGAAGTCTCTTACAGAATTACATAGTGCCTCCAATATCCCAGTGGAAGCAAATTGTCCACACATTGTTTTAATATTTGTCTTAAATTGATATTTAGACCAAAATGTACTTGTGACAGGATTTTAAATTTCTCAATTGATATGATCTAGTCTTAGAGTTCTGTGTGTAACTTCAAAGATAAATTAGGTTGTATTTTCTTGAAAGATAGTTTTTTAGATACTTATTACAAGACTGCAGAAGTTACTTGTCTGTCATAAAAGATTTGTTTTTATGAGACTGGATGATGTATTGCAAATTTCATTGAAAATACTGTGTTTTCAAATTTTTGATGTTCCAAATTTAATTTCACTGATACCCAAGGAGAGGTTATATGAAAGTGATATAAAGACAGGTAATTGGAAGTGAAGATGTGAATAATAATCCAGATGCTCAAGGCAAAATCTAAAAAGGCATCCTAGATTTTCCCTAGTTCTTATTTCCCACCAATGCTCCATAGTTTGCTTTCAGAATAAATATTGTGAATCTGTCAATTTCTCTATATCTACACTTGTACCATTCACTGTCTGTATTGCCTGGACAGTGTGCTTGTTTTCCTGTTTCCTGGTTCCTACTTTAGACCTAGTATAATTTATTCTCCAGCCAGCAAGTTTTAAACAAGTGTAATTCTTTAAAAATCATCCCTTACTTTTATTCACAATGGCCCATACTGAAAATAATCCAAATGTTTTCAACTAGTGAGTGGATAAATAAGTCAGAGTACATTCATACGATGGAATTCTTTCCACACTCATGAGTATCTAATAATTACAACGCTGTAGATGAGTCCAATAAACATTAATAATAAGTGATAAAAACAAGACAGAAAAGTCACATGGTTCCCTTGCGATGACATCTTGATAAAACCATATGAACAAAATCAGATTAGTGGGTGTCAGGTGTTGAGAGGACACCGAAGAACTTTTGGGGGTGATGGAAATGTTCTATGGATTGTAGTAGTTACACATCTTTATATGTTTATATATCATGAAACTGTTATGAAAGAAAAGACTGGATATTTGTATCAGTTAGGGTTTAATAGAAAAACTGATATAACACAATATATATAAATGTATTCAAAATTATAAGTTTGGCTTATAATGGTCAGCTGCAGAGTTGGATGAGGAAGCATGCAGAGGGTGTCTGCATGCTGGAGATTGAAAAGCCCAGCCCCTGGCTTGGAGCTCACTGCAATGTCTGTGTGAGTCTGTATCAGGAGGCTGATGGGTCTGCGACTGAATGCTGAAGAATCTATAACAAAGGTCAGAGAGCCTACTTCAGAAGTCTGAAGAGTCCCAGGTGGAAGCCAAACAGTCTGCACCAGGAGCCAGGAGATGACCAAGCTGAAGGCGAAGACTGGAGCTCCTCGAAAGAACTGGCAGCCAGTCCTTGTTTAATTTTTTTTTTTTTTTTTTTTATTGATGCAGCCTACCCACTCTGGGGTCATGGGGATGGTCCTCTACACCCACACCCTCTGCATACCTTCCTTTTGCACAGGCTCAGGATGAATATAAAGTGAGCACCCTGGCTCCCTGCTGAGTCACTTAGCCAAACCTCTAGACTCCCCAAGTTGACACAATGTATTTACCATAATAATGTTATAATATTTATATATGGTGATGTGGTAGACATTGTGTATATGTAAATTCATATATGTGCATCTATCGTTATCTCTCCATTTAATGAGAATTTCAAGCCCATAGAATTCAATATATGATACCCTAGAAAAAAATAACAGAATAAACACAGCTTTATAAGGCGCATCCTTTTAACTTTGAGAATTGTATATATATCCTGTGGTTGTGTGGAGCTTTTATTGTAAATTTTGCACACATATATCTTTATCTATAACATACAGATCTTATAGATAACTACATATATACTATAGATACACACGTGTATATACGTGTGTATGGAATGTATTCCTCAATAAGAGCGACTTAAAACACATTCTATGACCACCTTTTATACCTACATTAAAACTCTGCTCCTTGACTATGGCCTGCCAGGCTTTTGTGAACTGGCTTATAGCTACATTTCACCTCTCTTTTCCCCTTCCTGTTATGGTTATACATTATTTAGTGAGTTTTCCTTGGTGTCTGATACTTAACATTAAAAACAAATCATTTTAATGGAGAAATAGTAAAATATTTAGTTTTTATTACTGAGGATGAAAAGTACAAATTGTATATGAATAAATTCTTGGCAGAAGCACCTATATTTCTCTCAAGATGTTAGAACTTCCATCTATAAAATTTCTATGTTCATTATAAAAGCCATTTTGATTGCCATTTAGTTTATTCTCATTTAGTTTCCCTTCCATAAAAGATAAGGCAGCAATTTTAAATATCCAGGATTATGTTCTACTTAGTAAATAACTAGATACATTTTGTCAGTTAAATGTGATATAAGTTGAATTTGTGCCATATTAATTAAACAAGTGATATTTATATTAAGTAATAAAATATATAAGAAGACTTACTTCATAAAGTATGAAGAATGAATTTTGTTAAATAATCTACTTCCTTACTTTTGTTTATAAATAGTGTAAATATTATTTTATTTATGAGTAGCATAATTGTTTAATATGCCAATATGTAATTATATATATCTCAGAAAGATGCCCTTTTCAGTGTCAAATATAGGCGAATGCACAATCCTATAGAAGTCAAAACATGCAAAAGTACACACTGGTAAAAGTACAGCGTAGAAACACATATCTATGCCCGTACTCACATTTACTCAGCTCTAAGAAAAATATACTTTTCTTACAGTAGATTTGCATAGAATTGAAAATGCAGCTTACATATGTCCATATTAGATTTATAAAACTTTTGAAGGATATTAAACAGATTTACAATAAGTTGCTAAATTGGCATTGTAAAAAACATCATCACATCGGTCCCATTTACATATACTGCAGGAGCATGTCAGGCCTAGATAAATTTTCAGCTCATGGGAGAACTAGGACAAAGACAAGTTGCATCCAATTTGAATTTGTAGGGCCCTAATTTTGTAATTCTTTGGTTCATTTTTTTCTTTTTTCTTCATCTGTATATCTCATGATAGAGTATCTCATGCAGGTATACCATACCTATCATCTACGATCTCCTTTTCAACTTTGTGAACCAGTGTTCCCAAGGGGGCAGGTCTAGCACACACTGGGCGAATCTCTGGCTCTCGGGATAACAGGTCAGTGTTGCAGATGTCCAGGTGACTAACCAGTGGTTTCCTCTCCCCTGGAAGGCAGCTCCTGGAAGGCTTTACGATGTGACTTTAAACTAGTGTGACTCTCAGAGGAAAGCTTTATTGCGATATAGTCTTAAGGGTTCCCTCGTCTGAAGTTCTTCCATGAGATCTGTTGCAGTTTAAAACTTCTTCAGCAAACCAGTTTGCTCTAACAGAATGCATAAGTATAAACAAGGGAGATATGAAGTCTGAGGCCTTCCTGGGTATAAAACTGTGCTGAAAAGCTCTAGCTTTGTGTTCAGATTGTTTGGATACAGTTTCTAGTTCCACTCTTGATGGCTGCATGACTGGAGCATCAATTTCTTCATTTGTAGTAACAATGGTAATATTAATATTAATAAATCTCTAATGCAGTTGAGGAGAAGGTTAAACTAAATTAACATTACTGGTAGCATGAAGTAAATCTTAGTTGCTACCTCCTAGTATTGTTATTGTTATTATTATACTGTTTTTCAAAGTCTCAGTAAATAATTCAGCCACAGTTGACTGAATATATTTTTCTGGCATAACGTTTATAAGAAAGTAGTGTAGGTGAAGCAAATAAAATTTTCCTGGCATTCGTTTGCCATTTTCTAATTCTTACATGAAATGGAAAAGCAAAACAAAAATCCTCTTTACCTTTTCTCTCTGCCCATAATGTTCCCTGGTGAATTCTAGACTAGGTATAAGAAGCCAGTTATTAAAAATGCATCTTCTGATAAATAAAACTCTATATTATCATGTTATTTTAATATAAAGCCCAAGATGAATTTTCACTGAAAATTGCTAACATTATTTTATGTTATCGACTTCATCCTCTTAGTCTAGTTCTTCATCATTATTTTTATCACTATCATTATTATGACTGCAAATCACAGAAATGACAGACTGCTAAATGCCAGCAAATATCGAACAAAGGTTAAGCAAAGTTAATTTATGCAAGAAAACTCCAGCTAGAAAACAGGAAGACCTTTATCTATTTAATAAATACATTATCTTTACAGGTCACTTTTACCTGCTGAGAATTTCCAGGCAGTCAAACAATCGTTATTCTTAACTATCTCTTCTCATATCATGGCTAATCTAAAATACAAAGGAAGACCTGCTGAAGGATCAGCGAGCGCAGCTGCCCCAGCAAAGTGCAGTGAGCTAATCTGAAGTTTCCCAGAGGTCCTGAACGTACATAGCAGCATCATTTAGGAGAAAGAAACAGTCCTGCATTAATGTTCAAGATCCATCTTCTGGCTTTATGATTGTGTCTAAGTTACTCATTTTCCTTCAGTTCCTTTTTTGTAAATTTCTACCTCGTATTTGTGCATGTGTGAGTGTGTGTGTGCGTGTCTGTGTATGAAAAACAAAGGAGCTAAAGTTTTCAAAATGTTTGTTAAGTGTGAAATGCTTATTCCAGTTAAAGCTATTATGGTAGTTAAAAGTGTGGCTGTATTTTGAATTCTAGTTCTCAAATGAGAGTAGTAATTTGAACTATTATCAGCTCAGGGTTGTTGAGAAGGAGCTACCCCATATAAAACAGTTGGGGCCATTCTTGATATATATATATTTTTAATATTTTTTTATTTTAAAGAGAATTTTAAAAAAAGAATGACAGACATTGTGAAACAAAAGGAAACTGCTAAACGTAAAGAGCAACTGGGATGAGGGAAAAGAGAAAAGAAGGAAGGGGAAAATTATGTATACATGTATATACAGGATAGCTAACGTAGTTGTACTACTGACTTCTGTCACTTTATTGAAAGGAACACTTAATGATTAATTATTTGATCAATCTTGCATGTCTATATTTGTTTTCCTGAGTAACCGTTTTGAAGATATCAATATGTAATACAACAATTGTTAATTTCCTGTCACCTTGTCTGCAATTCAGTATTGCTTGTACTGTTCTTGTGTTATTTTGTAAATGGATGTCTGTTTGTGAATATGTCCTCATTGTTTTATTTTTAAATAAAAAAATCCAAAAAAAAGAACAATAGCAAAATGCCAACAACACAGACAAAAATAAAACAAAGCAAAAACAATAAGAATGATACAGGGTTTCAGAACAAAATGATAGGAATTAACAGTGGTGGTTATATTACATATTTTTATCTCTGTTGAATTTGCTCAGATTACCAGATGTAAGAATGAAAGATTAATCAAACCATAAAAGAGAATAAAGTATAAAAACAAAAAAAATATAAAAGATACTGAGTTTCACAAAACAAGATGACAGAAATTCAACAATGGTTTTTATGTTGCATATTGTTGTCTTCAAATTAGTTGCTCAGATTGGCAGATACATTTTAGTGTTTTCTTTTTACTACTAACTCTTGTTAGTAAATATATTTATTATAGATTCCAAGAAGACAGACAATGAAATTAAAGCATAAAAATAAAATCAAAAGGAAAATGTTCACATATTGTTTATAATTTGTGACTTTTAAGTGCTATACATTCATTTCAATTACAGAAATATTAACTGAAACAAGTAATTTTTATCATTTAAAGTTATTTGCTCCTTGGAGAGTCTCACATGTGCAAACAATGAAAAGCTTTAGAGAGTCTGATTTTTACTGGAAAGAATGGTTTTAACTGCAAAATTTTCCTGCATTATCTGATAGAGTTTAACTTTCAGTCATCAGTCCCTGTAGTATCGGCTAAATGAAACATGAATGTTTAGGGATATTCTTGATGAAGTACAAAAGATTATATTTTATGATACATGAAAGTTCATATGCTCTTAAAACGGGGTGAAACAAAGTAGGTTTTGTTTTACATTAGGAAACTTGGACAAATAGTTCCCAGAAATTAACAGGCCTAATACTGATTCAAAGTCAATTACAACAGAAATCTATCACTGGAGAAGTTTGGTAAATATTAGATCAATCAAAACTCTGAGATGAGACATTTACTATATCATTTCTACATATAATGTATTAAAATGTAACAATGTCTCAGGATGGTAGCAATGTTTGCTAATATTATTTGACTGTTGAATCCCTTTCTCTTGGAGATATTCACAGACTATATTTTGGGAAATGCTTTCTTTTTGTCTTCATTTAAATGAAAGGAAGCTAAATTCATCTAAATCCCAAGATGGCATGTGAGTTTAGAATTTTCCACCACATTTTTCTTTTGTTTGATCAGTTCTGTCAGGGACTTGCTCGTAAGGCTTACTTTCCAGGCCATTTCCGGTGATAAGGGATTGTGGCCCCTGCTTCTCCTTTCCTTCCTTGTCCTGTTATAAAAGTGCAGTTTCCTGTACAGCAGATCCATAACAGTGCTTGAGTCTGTCCTGAACAATGTGTAATTTTTGTTGTTGTTGACTTTTTTTGAGACAGGGTCTTGCTAGGTAGTTCAGGCTGAACTTGAACTCACGACAATCCTCCTGCCTCAGCCTCTCAATTGCTGAGATTTTAGGTACGAACCATCATGCCTGGCAAGAATGTGTGGCCTTGAGGATGGACAGCTAGATCAAAGTGCTATCTGTAAAGAGGCAACTCTCGAAACAAAAGCTGATATCTGAAAGAATAATCTCAGATCTTTAAAACACTACTTCAGAGGGAGATTTAGAAGCATCAACAGAATCATATCTGTGGTAATAGTTACCCCTGTTATCACGGATTTTTATCCAGTATCTTAAAGAAGGAAAACAATAGAAAAAGAAAATCTCAAATCCTGTCTTTGTATTCTTTTTGTTTGTCTTATTTTGGTTTCCAATCTGGACGCTATTGACATTTTGGGCCAGATAAGACCTCTTTGGGCAGTGCTGCCCTGTAGAGTGTGGGATGCCCAGCAGCATTGCTAATCGGTACCCACCAGATGCCAGCAGTACTTCACCCACCAAATGTAATCACCAAAAATGTCCAAACACTGCCCAATAACTCCTAGGTGGGGGGAGGAACAAAATGATTTCCAGTTAAGGATTGTTGCTGTATACCATTCGCATGATTTTCCTGTCTTTGATATTAAAAGATGAGTGTAGAAGAGCATTATACTATAATCATTCATATGATTATATAATAAAACTGGAAGTAATTCAGGAAGAATATAGTGCATGCTTTCCTGTCTTTGTCTAAGTCTTATTCTATTCTAAGTCTCTATCATCTTTCTACCCCAGCTGATTACCACTTTCATTTTAAAGAATATTAGTATAACTGTCACTGTTTGTCTTAAAGCATTTCAAAAGAAAACTATTAAAACAGTGGTTTAGAATTTCTCCTGCATGGTGTTATATTTTTGGAATTAAAAATATCCATCAATTAAATGAAATGAGACATTGCTAAACGTGTTTTTTTTAAAGCTATCAGCCAATTGGGATTCCATACGATGCTTTGCTATTTATAGTTTTATAATCTTTTGGGCTACAAATTCACACCTCTTTTTTCTCTCTCACTGGCTTCAAGATTTTATATTTGTGCTTAGTAGTCATAAGACTAAAAAGGAAGTAGACCAGATAGGTTAGAAAAGCAAATGTCTATGTAGAAAGCTTGTGGATTTCTAGAACGTTCAAAAATAGCAATAAGGGATTACAAAACATTAATTTAATTATTATTTCTGCTGTTGTTTTGAGCCTCCAGAACTAGTACACTTTAAAACTTATATCTATTTAAACTGGATTTGAATAACTCTCTAAGTAAAAAAACAAAAATAAATCAACAAGTAAAATAAAACTCATACCTGCTGATAACCCTATTTTCAGAGATTATATCCATGTTATATTCATGAAATAATTTGATATTTTAATATAATATCTCCCTTTAAGAAGTAGTCAAACATGTTATTTTGTTTAAAGTAATCTAATTATAGCATAAGGAAAAAGGTGAATTCTAAAAATTCTATATCTTAATTTAATATCAGGAATATTATACTTTTGGCTTTCTGATAGATTATTTCAGTAGAATTTTAAAAGTGGTGAAATACAGTCACTAGTATCTTAGATTCATCTTAATAAAACAGTAAAAGTCCATTTTAAAGTTTTACATATGATTACATTTATGTTAATCTTCTTTATTTATTTTCCTTTTATAAAAATGTACTCTGTTACCTCTGTCAGATTACATTAAAGGATTTAGGTGACATTCTTTTACTAGAGAAACTACAGACAGTTCTACAGGCAGCCCCAACGGGCATAATCCTGTTTTTATGAAGAACAAACAGAATTGATGTAAAATAAAAACACCTTTCTGAGAGCACCTACATTCCAGTCATACAATTAAAAAATAACACAAATGCTTATTCCAGAATTTTAAATCAGTCAGCACGATCCCTTGCCAAAGGTCAGGAAAGACTGCAGTAAACATCCAAACAGAATATCAATCGAGACCTGAGGAGGCACCGGAAGTGGACGTTTCCGATGAGTTACTTTTTGAATGCACATTTGCTCATCTTTGCTCAAGGGTCAAAAACTGAGAATTATTCCGGAATAGAAATGGCAACCATATGACCTGTTATTTAACACGTATTTCTAACGCGTTTATAATTACCAAATTAATCTCAGAATGTAATAAAAACATATTTGCACGAGCTATGTGCATCTAAAAAAGGGAGCATGTTACCTGCATCAGTATAAAGCATTGCATAACAAGTATTTGTTTTTTGTAGCTATTGTAGCTTTGGGAAGAAGTAAATATAAACAGCAGGAAACACAAATACAGACTCAGTGCGACCGGAGGTTGTCAGGGAGCGGTATGGTGGCTTTAGGAGCTGAATTCGGCTTGAAATAAGCTTTGTCTCAGTATGCGTAAGAGGCTTTGGCGCTGTATCAGACCTCTGGGGCAACCACGCAGCAGGACAGGGATTATCCGCTGGTTTACTATAGTTTTTGCTTCCCAATTCATAGAAAACTTGCCTCGCTGCCATACTCTTACATTAACTCACTGGGTATTAACTTTTCCAACTATATTTTTTTTCCTTCTAGGATTTTTGGTCTTTTGGCAAAAAAGAACAGCAGATGTTAATTTAGAATCTACAAGGTATTTAATGAACGTGATTGAGAAGACACAGGACGTTTGACATCTATAGATAGCAGGGAAGGAAAACCACGGCAATTTTGCAAGCTAATTCCCATTTTCTGAAAATGATGTTTCTCTTTTATTGGTAGCCCTATGGAAAATGTCTTAAGCACAAATTGACTGTATTTCAATATAACTGCTATTCACTCGAAGTTCCAAATATATTTCCGTTCTAACAATGAGATGCATTCTTTTCTCTTTTCTTTTCTTTCATTTTTTCAAGGCTTGACAGGGTTAATTCCATTTAGCTGTGGGAAGACGACGCTGTGGTGGAAACCCTATGATTATTCCAAACGCATGACCATCAAAGAGCTAGATTAGCCCAGCGAGAAGGGAGAGGAAACTGTGCACTTCCTGTCTCTTAATAAAGCTAAGATTACAGAAGTATTTAATAACCATTGTGGTATTTAATAGGAAATCGTATGAACACTTTTGGTAATTCACTCACTCTACCGTTACCACTGAAGACTTTTTGTTTAAGGTAGCTTAGAAATCTAAAAAATATTGTAAAATCAAGATCCTATTACACATAGCACTGCCAAGTAATCAAGTATAAAGACATTAAAAGTTCTTTTTGGATATCTAATTTGCACAGAGAAGAGTGAGTTGTACCCAACTGAAGAAACAATAGCAATTGTTTTATAAGCACTGGGAAGGCAATAAAATGTGGATTCCTTATGTAGGTCCAAATGTAGCAGCTGGATTTGGCTTTATGAACCATGAAAAATAGTTCCCATCTGGAAGTTGATGTTGAATAAAGATGTAACCGTAGGACAGCATTTTACATGAAACATTTTATGCATGTCTAGCACAATCATTGATACCCTCCAGTTCTAATTGGAAAATAATAACAAAGATCAGTGAGTTTAACATCAAATCTTCAAAACTTTCTTGATCAGTATGTATGTTTTTTTTTGTTTGTTTTTTGTTTTTTTTTGTTGTTTTTTTTTGTTTTTTGTTTTTTTTCCGGTACCGGGAATTGAACTCACGACCTCACGCTTGCCAGGCAGGCCCTGTGCCACTGAGCTAAATCCCCAGCAGTATGTATGTTTTGTTCATTAAAAATAGACTGAACAAGAGCAAAGATATTTAAAAGTGTTCCTAATTGATAAATAGTACATAGCAGTTATCTAATTATAAAACTAGTTATTTCATTTTGAAGTATAAATTTCTTGTGCTTATATTGGAAACTTTTTTGAAAAATGTGTAATCTAACACTTTATGATATAGCATATTACAATGCATTAATTTTTTATTTATTAAGCCTTCCATAAAATTAACTTGTCTTTGAAGTTACATATATTAACTGAACTATTCTGTTTTTAAAAGGCATATTTTCAGATACCAAATAAGTGTGTAACCATAAATCTAATTTTATAAGATTAAGATGATGCTTGTCAGCATGTCCCAAGCTTCTCCTGAATTTACTATGTAAATTGATCAAAATTATTACTTACTGCCAGCTCTTTTTAGTATATACTTTGCATTTAGCAAGGACAGACATAATATACCCCATATTTTTAGTCATTTTGAATATTTTAAAATGTAAAAGTTGAGCAATTTATAAGTTGAACAACATTTATAGACAACAGCAGACATTACATCATTTGATGGTGGTTGATTAAATTTTATTAGAGTTATTCAAGATAAGAATTGTTTCAGTTTTTGTGCACTGGTTCTTTAAGACACATAAAAATTTTTAAGCTTTCAGAATATTAGCTTTTTTCTTTTCTAAAAGTTGTATTTTGAGCTCATTAATAATTTCAGATAAAGCCAGTTAGTTTTAGGGTATTTCCACACAAAATAATTTTTTAGCTTATTTCGAGATTCAGGGAGAATACAACAGAATAAGAAAGAACAGAAACAAAGCAGAAGGTATAAATCTATTGAAATGTATTAAAAGTTGAAAAAATTTACTAGGAAAGCTTTCCATTAAACTTATTTTTTCTTAAATGCATATTTCTAAATTCATCTACTTATGTAAAGGGGAGTCAGTAAACTTTAGTGTAATGATTTTTATTTTTTCAAAGTAAAGTTTATTTATGAGAAATTCTATGTTATGGTTACATACATGTTTCATGATTTCACAATTTTTATCTATCTGGATGAGTAAATGGTAAGTAAATACATAATAAAATTAATTGTTTAAGCTATATACTGCATAATCTTGGCATGGTATCAGAGTTAATTTGTCTTCTTCATTTTATACTCTGTGTGTCCCTTGAATCGCTACTATTGCACACTGAGGCCATTATTAAGCAAAATAAGGATTACTTGAACCCCGTCACAGTGATAACCTGTGATCGATGGGTGATATATAAAATTAAATGCATCAGGCAAAGGAATGATTCATGCTCTGGGCAGGACAGAGTGAGACAACTTGAGATTTTGTTGATTTTTTTTTTTTTTTTGGTTTTTCTCCGGTACTGGGAACCGAACTCACAACCTTGCGCTTGCCAGGCAGAAGCTTTGCCGCTGAGCTAAATCCCCAGCCCGACAACTTGAGATTTTGTTAGAGTTGTCAATTTATTTATTTATTTTATTTTGTTTTATTTATTTAATTTTTTACAGTTTTCAACTTAAAACACATGAATTGTTTATTCTTGAAATTTTCCATTAATATTGTCGACTATGATTGACCATTGGTGAGTGAAGTTATGAAAATCGAAAACACAGAGAAAGAGAGACTACTGTATACAGTTTTATATTTGCATGTTTAATGTGCTCGTTAGAAATTAATACAAATGACTTTCACAGAAACTGTCAATGAGTCTTTGGTTGACCAGTATTGCATGTCTATATCTGTTTTCATGAGAAGCCACTTTGAAGATATCAATATGTAATACAACCACCATTGTTAATTCCCTACCACTTTGTAACTCTGTATTGTCTGTATTGTGCTTGTGATATGTTGTAAAATGTTGTATGTCTGTTAATGTTTCCCTCCTATTATCCTTAAAATAAAATAAAATTAAAAAAAAAACAACAAATGACTTTCACATTTTCAAGTACACTGTATCTTAAAACACAACATTTTGACAATGCAAGGAAGCATAATTCCCAGCTTTGCCTAGGATTAGCACACAGAAAATATTTGTTGCTCCTGTACCCTTAATAAAATATTACTGAAACAGTGATTTTGTTTTTCAGTGGACTATGGCAACATTTGGGGATGTTTTCGCTTCACACCATGGCAATGGGGAAGGGAGAGTTGAGGAATGATACTACTAGCATTGAGGAAAGATACCAGCAATACTACTAAACATATTATAGCATGCAGGACAGCCCACTTGCCTCTGCCACACTCATCCGTAAACTCACTATAGTTACTAAGTTTTCCATCTATTTTTCCCTTTCTGGGATTGTAAGCCTTTTGGGAAAAAGAACAGAAAGAAAGATTAGATCCTGAGACAACAAAGAATTATACAAGTCAAAGTTTCTCAGTGCAAAAGCTGAGAATCCCTGCATTACATCAGATCTCTTGTTACGTAGTTAAGTAGTAAAAATCCAAAAGAATCTTTGATGACAAATAGAATATCTGAAGAAAAATATAAATAGAAGACAGATAAACATCTTGGTCAAAATGTAGGTTTCTCATAGACTATGTACTGTTAGGATATGTTTTCTTTACAGAAATCACATTACCCTTTACCTTGAATATTTACTTAGCGAACTGCTTTTTATTATGTATGTGTATTGAACCATTTTGCCAAGTAGTGTCTTTTCAGGTTTAAATGAGAGATACAAGTACAGACATTCAATAGAAAAGTCATAGAAACTATATATGTTTTCATAGGCAGAAAGAAAATAAAATTGAGGCAATTCTTTGATTTTCTATATATTAGAAACATGATGGATTTTTTTTTTCTTTTTTTTTTTTGTTTTTTTCTCCAGTATCAGGAACCGAACTTACAACCTTGCCCTTGCCAGGCAGGCGCTTTGCCGCTGAGCTAAATCCCCAGCCCGCAAACATGCTGGATTTTTGCTCCTTCCCTGTCTCCCAGCCTGAGCTCCACACTGATTTCTTGTCTACCTCTCTCTTCTCTTTTGCAAAGATATAGTAAAGATTCTGGTAACATTCAATTGTATTTCTGCCAGATATACATTTGAGACAGACAGCTCCACTAAAGTGTTTTTCTCTGAAGGGATTACAAAGTCTCATGGGACGGGAGCATGAGCTCCATCTAAGGACGTGGTGGGGAGTTTTGAACACAGCATGAAGCTTTCAGTCATTTTGTTTTCAGACTCAGTCATTCTGGATTCTCTTCCTCACACCCTGAGACTTGTGCCAAAGCCCTGGGGAGAGCACCTGTCAAAATAGCCTTGGCCTCATCAGCTTAAGGAAGCTCCAATTGTTTCTGTTACACAGTACAACATAAAGTGGACGGAGGTAAGGGATCTTAATAACAAACATCTTTGTGAATTTTGGTATTTTATTCACTTTCTTTGCAATACTTGAAGGGCATTTCTAATTTGAAAAGTGGAAATATTAAAAGTAAACTTCTAAATTTACCTTTTATTTATTTATTTTTTTGGTTTTTGGTTTTTCTCCGGTACCAGGAACCGAACTCATGACTTTGTGCTTGCCAGGCAGGCGCTTTGCTGCTGAGCTAAATCCCCAGCCCCTTAATTTACCTTTTAAATACCTTTTCTTTCTCAGCTTTTAGAAAAATTTTCACACCTCCATCAACCCATTACAGAGAAATTTTAGTAAGTGGCAATTTCTTACCAAAAGCTAGGTATCGATTTGATGCCGGTGTTCACATATTTGAAAACATCCTCAAAAGTTTTACTTAGAAAAAAGTTGTGATTTAGTAAGCTAAGCATATATTTTACATTATATAGTAGTTTTAAATTCCTGGATCTTTCACTTTGATCTTTCACTTCAGAAACATCAAGGTTCTGTATTCAAAGTCAAACTCTGTTATGAAAATATTTTAAATTTGAATGTAATAGACCTACTTTATATTGTTTCTTGAAACACTGTCAGCAACAGAAAGCCCTTTATGTTTCCTCTTCTACAATACCATATTTTTTGAAATAAATTTGAGAAGCTATTTCAAAAGTCATCCTACAAGAGGTGCAATTATTCAGAGCCCCAAATTTTATAATAAATGCCCATATTTACTTCCAAAATCTTGTCCTATCTTGTTCACAATTCTTAGACATGCTGTCCTTAGTGTTCTTAGATGTGTTGGCACAAATTGTCTCATTTTTCCCTACTTTCCTTCCTTCCTTCCTCCCTTCCTCCCTTCCTTTCTTTCTACCTTCCCCCTCCCTTTTATTCCTTCTTTTCCTCTTCCCTCCCTCCCTCCCTCCCTCCTCCACCCTTCCTTCCTTCTGTCCTTCCTTCCTTCCTCCCTCCCTCCGTTTTCCCTCTCTTTTCTCTCTCTCATTCTTTATTCTTATAAGACAACCACTCATACACAGAAAAATAAAGTACATTTTCAAAATTCCTTCTAATAATTTATTTCTCTCTTTTTTCTAATTTTAACTCTTGGCTACAAATGTATATCTTTAAATATTTGTCTCCATTTCAAACTTACTCTAAAAGGGAATGACCATTGAATGAATGTAGTAGAGCTTTAAGTATGGTGGCTTAATTGATCATTGATCATTCCAGTTGGAGAATGGAATCTGTTAAATTATAAAAACCAAGCCCTCATTGCTTGTGTGTACAGAAATGACTCAGTGTTTTGTAAATCATCTGTCTTACTCCTAATGCATCTAATTTGGCCTGTGCGACAAGAAGGTGTGTGTCTAAGGTGATGTGGACATCTTTAACGTCAGAAGATTCTAGACTGCAAAAGGAGTAATTAAGCTATAGATATAGAAAAATGTGAAGTATCAATTATAATGGGGCTTAAATGAAGGGATAATAGGTAAAGTTCTTCTAAGAAACATAAAGATAAGCAAGGAAAGATGTATTATTTGTCAAGATAACCACTAAATTGAGCTTTTAAAAATTATTATCTATAGGAACTTTTTTCCGCTTTCTTGTCTTTTTCTTTTGTTTTATGTATAACTCTCTAATCACATTATGAATGCTGCCTGTAGAAATATAGTTCTTTATATTCCCCAAGGAAATGACTCAAGGTAGCAAGCACATTTATTAGAATAACCAGAAGGCTTGTAACATCTGTGCCAATATAGTCGTTTTAGAAAGTTAAAACTGGATATTACAGTATACTAAAACTTTTCTAAATACTGCAGAACATAATGGAAATAATTTATAACTAACATGTACATAGCCATCACAGGAATATAAAAGATGCTGACATTTGGCCATATTTATTTCAAACAATAGTTAAAATTCCCTTTTGCTTTCTTCCATCCTATTTACCTCTCCTCTCTGCTGAAAGAATCACTTATCACTTGTGTGCTTACTCACTTTCCCTATTTTTGATGTCTTTTAATATATTATCTCTAAACAAATGTTGCATGTTTTTTACTCTGAAAAATTTACACCAATGACATTGTATTCAATGTGCCCTTTCACATCTGGTGATTTTAAAAGTTTAAAGTGCACAACATAGAATCTCATTGTAATTTTAATGTACATTTGCGTTTCCTTGATTTCTAAGTAGATGGAGCAAAGTGATACAGGTTTGTTTGCCCTGTGAAGTTTCTCTTCTGTGAATTGCCTATTTATAGCTTTTGTTCGTTTTTGCGCCCAAAATACCCTAGTGAATTATACGTATTGTCAAAATCTTCTTCCCAATTCATCTATAAATGCTTTCATTGTATAGGTATCTTAATTTCTTAAAATTTTATTTAAAAAATAGAACAATATTTCAAAACAAAATAATAGGAAAGTAACAGTGGTTAATACATTGAGTATTCTTATCTTTTAATTAGTTACTCTGAGTACAAGATACAGGCATTTAATTGTCTCAACAATACTAGCATGAACCTTTCTTTTCAATGGACTAAGAGAAATTAGTAGTATAACAGTTCTGACTGGGGCCGAGGATATAGCTCATGGCATAAGCACCTGCCTGGCAAGAGCAAGGTCCTGAATTTAATTCCTGGTATCAAAAAAAGCAAACAAACAAACAAACAAAAAAAACCCCAAAGTAAACTATCTTGACTATTAGGTATCAATTTTAAAGAAGACAAATTTACTTCTTTCTGTTTGGAAGGAAGATACTATTTTATTTAAATAACTTCTGCATACCAACAAGTCATAAGATTTTCATCTTATTTTTTCTTTCAAATCTACAGTCCATCTGGAATTTATTTTGGTGTGCAAAATGTGTTAGAGATCTCATTTTATTTTGTCCCTGATGGGTGACCAATTTCCCCAGCCCTTCTCCCTGGGTTTAATATTCTTCATTTGTTGCACTATACTACTAAATGCAAAATCTTCTCATATGCATGGGGTTGTCTCTGTGTTCTCAGTACTGTCTCATTGATTTTTATGATTTTGTGCACACATGTGGTATCGTTTCAATTGCAATATTGCATCTCAATACATACTAAACTTCTTCCTACCTGGTTGTTGTGGGTCATTTTGTCCTTTTACTCTATCTTATGAATAGGATAAGACTATTAACTTAAACTTTGTTGATATTTTGTCTTAATTCATATTGAAACCCCACACCAATTGTGGAGAAAAATGACATCTTTATCCTATTGAATCTTTCCACTTCTGAACTGTTATTATAATCGGTTTGGTTTTTAAAGGCTTTGTGAATATCTTAAAATTTGATACGTTCACTCTTCTTTTGGTAGGTTTATTCCCAAGTATTTTCTTGATTATACTGATGTGATTAATTGCACTGTCCCTCTACTGTAGAGTAGACAAAGCTTAAAGAAGTTTGCTTTCTGGATCCAAGTGCTTAGGTTCAAATCCCGACTCTGACTGTATAGTTGCATATCAGTTTGTTTAACTCTAGACTGGGAACAATAATATTTACTCAACAGGATTGTTGTGATTGAGTAGTTGAGATAATGTGTACATGGAATATAGCATTTAATATATTTGAACTATTAGCTCTACTCTAAACTCTACTCCTTAATTTTTGCTGTCATAAAGAATATTTTAAAAAATTTTGTACTTGTTTATAGCTTCTTTTAGATTGTTTTTGTGATGGAAAATTATATCATACATGAGTAAGGATTGCTGTAGTTTTTGTTGTCAACGCTTTTATTGTTTATTTATTCTTGCATTATTGTGGCATTGAGGACTTCTACTATAATGAAATATATAAGTGCCTTACTATGCTTTACTTGAAAAAGTTATAGTGTTAGAGAATATTTTTACTGTTTTTTTCCTTCTGCCAATGGGTAATTAGTATAAAAGTTGCACTCTAGTCTTTCTGCTTATTTTAGCTATTTTTCACAAAATACTACCATTCAAGGTGTCATCAAACAGTACAGTGAATGATAAAAGTTAAAAAAAATTATTACAGTAAAATACATTACTGTAATTCAGCAAAATGCTCCACTTTGCTCTGAGTGCATTTGTGTTACCATTTTTGCCACGTGTGGAAGCTGATCTGGAGGTCCTCTTTCATAAATGTCTATAGTTGTGCTGTTATGGGTGTTCAGATGTCTAGAATTGACTCAGAACATTTACCTTTCATTCATTTAGACTTTGGAACAGTGCTAGATGTCACATGGCTACAGACCCAATAAATAAGGTGAATGAGGACAGATTGTAATGTTCTGCTCAGCCCACCTTTCCATTGCATGACACTTCGCAGCAACATTGACCATATCTTTGACTGTATCTCTTAAAAGGCACTCATGAAAGAAGACTTCCAGAAATGCTTCAGAAAGCAACAAAATGCAGTAGGATATGTGTATTTGTAGCAAGGGAGGGGATGTATTTTGAAAGGGATTAATGGCAAGATGACTTTTATTGTGATTATTTTTTAAAAAATTAAACATTCATTTTATATGTTGATTATCTCTTGCGTGTCAGACTTTGCCTGCTTTTGTATCATTCTTCTGCCATTGCCCACCTTCAAGACCCGATTTAAAAGCTACATTGGGGGCTGGGGCTATAGCTCAGCAGCATAAGCGCTTGCCTGGCAAGCCTGAGGTCATAAATTCGATTCCCAGTACCAAAAAACAAAAATAAAAATAAAAAACAGATATGCCGAGTTTATAGGGGCTGGGAATTTAGCTCAGCGGCAAAGCGCCTCCCTGGCAAGCGCAAGGTCGTGAGTTCAGTTCCCGGTACCGGAGAAAAACCAAAAAAAAAAAAAAAAAAAAAAAAAAGTTTATATTCTGCTTATACACTTACATACAAACAGAAATTAAGTAAAACTACACATTGGAATAGTGCCTCTGAGTGATCTGGGTATCATATTCGTTTGTAAGTCCCACTCACTTCATTTGTATATTTGGACCTGCTGTCCCTGTGTGGCAGGAAGCCGCCATTCCTGTCTTTGTCTGCAAGACCCCATTCAACTTCAAACTTGGCCTGAGCTCTGCTATAACTGAGACAAATGATTTAGGCTCAAGAGGCTCATCCCAATCCACTTCCATTTTGCTCAGTGAAGACTAACTTGGGGCTGCAGCCTTTACCCCTGGATAACTTGCAGATTACACTCCTAAACTTACTCCCCAATTTGCCACAAAATATCCCATTTTTGTCATTATTTTCACATCACTCTAGTCTATTGATAATCTTTGGAAATGAAAAACATAACTCTTTTTATAGCAGTCTGGTTTTAGTGGTGCTCTTTCTACTTACAAAATACAGTCATTCTCCACTGCTGAAAATTAAATGACACTGGCCAAGAACTGCACTCTCCCAGCCCCCTCAACGGGAAAGAAATGGTGAATTTGGTCATTCAAACAGCCTCAAGACACTCAAAGTGAAAACCACTGTGTGGAGCAAGTGTCCCCTCCTTTGTCTTTAGTTAAAAACAGTCATAGCAGCAAATGAGCTAAAAAGAAGTGCAGAGAATCACCTCATTGTGGAGAAAGAAGGAAATGAAAGGGGATCACCATTTTCCCTCTATTGTTGGCTATAAGCATGTGAAAGAAAGCTCAATCTCTGGGATCCTAGGTTCCACCGAAACCAATTTTATGCTGGAAATCAGATACTACAGTTAAAGCTGCTAGATCTTTTGCATTTTGACCACATCCCTATTTCTAACCTTAGTTCCAATTAAGTCAAGATTCCAGGCATAACTGGCATATTTGGGTTTGTCTGGATAAGTTCAATGGTCAAATACTATTAGCCAAATTCCTGTATGGAGTTCATGCTGTGTGTGTGTGTGTGTGTGTG
>NW_004955474.1:9888293-9915212 GCF_000276665.1 Chinchilla lanigera | reverse complement strand
TTAAAAAAATAAAAGCTACATTCTTCAAGAAAACTGGGGCTTCTGCTGATGGAAGTGGCCCTATAACTGCCTTACTCAGCAATACTTAATCACAATCATTTTTCTTCTTTTTTTTAAAAAAAATTTATTTTAAAGACAAGTTTAAAAAATAATAAAAATGATACACAACTTCAAAACAAGAAGATAGAAAATTAACAATGGTTGTTATATTTCATATTGTTACCTTCAAAGTAGCTACTCAGATTACCAGATATAGGTGTTCAAAATTGATCAATTAGGCATTAACTGTTCAAGATAACTGTACTACTAATTTCTATTGATTTATTGAATCTTTTGTATTTTTATGCTAATCTATATTATGTGTTTATATAAGTCTTCTCAACCCTCTTCTGATCCTAAAATTTTAAATGTTTGGAAGAGCATCTGTCTTGTTTTGAATTTTGTTTCCTTTTCCCAGTTACTAGAAAAAAATTGAACTCAAAAGGTAGAAAGTCAACCGGAGCTGGTGGTGCATGCCTGTCACCTCAGTACTACCCTAGGAAGCTGAGGCAGTAGCTTCACAAATTTCAGGTAATTTAGGCAACTTAGGGAATATAGCTCAATTTGGAAGGTCTGTGTTCATATCTCACACACACGCAAATGTAAATAAATGTATGAAAAACATATCTGAAATTAAATGTTAAATGATCTTGTTGGTACGGGGGTATAGCTCAGTGCCACAAGTGCCTGCCTAGCAAGCCCAAGGTCCTGAGTTCAATTCTCAGTACAAAAAAAAAAACAAAAAAACCTAACAAGATCTTGTTTATTAGGTAAGAGGTATGAAAAAGAAACATATCCTTATTTCTCTGTTATAGATTTGTATCATTCTTAAAAATTTTTATGCAACTATGAGTATACATGTATATGTAATTAATATTTTGCAACAAACTAAGAATTTGATTACCACCCTGATTTTTGGTTAACTGACTTTGCTAGACCTTGTAACAGAATGGAGTATATAAGCGCACCCTTGAGGAACAAACAGAAAAACAAAATTTTTTCTATTTAGTAGAAAAAAATCATCTATTAAGTTGTATTCTGTACAGTTTATTACAGACCATTTTGGTAGTATTCTTTGGAAAAATATTTTTCCAGAAGCTGATTCAGGCTTTTGTAACTATCACATATTTTTTTTATTTTAAAGAAAGAAGAACCAAAACAAATTAGCAAACACAAAGGCATAAACAAAACAACACAAAAACAAGAAAAATGATACAGAATTTCAAACAAGTGAAAGGAATAGTTAATGTTTAATTGATCTATCTTGCATTTCTATATTTGTTTATCTGAGTAATCAATTTGAAAATAAAATTATATAATACAACAACCATTGTTAATTTCCTATCACATTGTAACTAAGACATTTTGATATTTCATCTTGGTTTTTGACAGTAAATTTTTCAAAAAAGTTGATGAGGATGTCCCCAGTTGAAAATATATTGTAGTGATTTCTGTCATCATTTAGTCTTTGACTTACCCAGAGTTCCTTCCTCTGAAATGGATTCATCCCTCGAGAATCTCTTAAATTTTCAGCATCTAGGGTAGTTGTCATAAGAAGTAAAAAATTATCCAGCATAAATGTAAACAGTTTCTTCTTTAAGAAGAAATAGAACCCATGGCTTTATGCTGAACCACAGAAAAGCTTTATTTAAAAAATTCTAAATATGTAAATATAAAATGTCTTACGAGTAATTTCATGTTTTTAATTTATGCCATTTCTGTTTTTAGAACTGTGATCTCAACTGTATTTCTCAAAATATACCTGCAGAGATCTGCAGGTTTCTGCAGGCCAGCATCTGCTCCTGGAGGCCAGGCTTCCAGCTTGCACTGACTTTCAGGATCTTCCTTCAGGCCAACACCTGGAGGCCGTCATCTGCAGATGCCAGTCTGTAAGCAGATGTATAGGGGTAGGAGAGCAGCATTTATGCCATTAGAACAGCTGGGAGGAGAGGAAAATGAATGTGTTCTGCCTTCCTTTATGTCATGTAAGACTCCCTAAGAGCATTCTCACCTGGAACCCATTTTTCCATCTCTCCTGGTCTTGGCTTGTCTCATGGAGACAGAAACTTGCCTTCCTCATCCTCCTAGGACAAGAGGAAGTCTGTTCTTCCTTGACATCAATCACCATGGTTAGGAATGTAGCTCAGCAAGCACTCATGCACTTGCTAAAATGTTTCCTTTTCTAGAAAGTGCACTCCATGAAGGGATTACCTCTGATATTTTAATTATTCAACTGTATGGTGCTTAGTACCCATCTGAATCAATAACGGCAGTGATTTCCGATTCACATTTCAAATATCCTGAACACTCCATTTGGGAAATTGCACTTCTTTTACATTTGAAAAATTAAAAAAAAATGTATCCTTGGATCTGGTTTAGTGATGAGATTTGTTTGGAAAAATGTACTTCCTCGTTTGGTGTAACATTTGAGAAATATATTACAGTTTCTTGATTTTGACACATAACCAAAGTGCTATGTGGATCACTTTGAATCAAATAGTAAGCAACACAAAATAAATACAAGTTTTTATTGCCACTCTCTTCCCTGTGTTCACCCTCAGTTCCTACAAGCTAACTTAATTGCTACTGTTCACATTTCTTTCTCATTTAGCTCAATTAACAACAAATAATATGCAAATACCTCTAATTTCTGGATTTACCAAGTTAAGACAATATCAATAATCGTTTAATATGAATGAAAGATGAGAGCTACTTCTCACTAATGCTGTTTTCTCAAATTCCCCAGTCCAATTTTATTAGCTATTTTAATATTCTTAATTCTACTACTGGATACAGTTTGGACCTGAGATAACGTATTGATAGTTCTATTTGTTGTTCCCTCAGCTTTAGTCAATATCTCAAATCCCTGGATGCAAAATAAGACCAGTGATACTGAAAATGTATCATCCCTCCCTAACTCTGTCACCCACATTTTCTTAGACAAAGAATGTCAACATTCGTTTAATATTTACGTTTTGTTTTGCTGAAGTTGTTAACGTTTGCAATTGGTAACTGTAGTAAATTTCCTGTGTTTTGACAATAGGCTCAGCCTGATTAGTTGAAAAAACCCAATAAATAAAAGGTGCATCGGTCTCATGTAAATAGAGTTTACTATAGCTACATTTTGTTGTAAGATTAAATTTCTTTGTGTTCATAGAAATATTCTTGGCACTAAAGATGTACGGATTTTCTCTTTTGTATTTTTTTGTTATTTTAACATTTTAATTAATTTTGGAGATTAAATTTAGGTACAGTAAAATATGCACATGTTAAATGTACTGTCTAGTTTTGACAAATGTGTACACCCAGGCACTTATGACTCTCTCATGATGTAAAACATTTTAACACCAAGGAAACATCTCTTATTTTCTCAGTCACCCTTTTCTCACTTTCAAAGGCAACTGGTTTTCTAATGTTCCTCACTGTGGCTCGATGTCTCTCTGTTCTGTAGCTTTATACACGTGGAATCATAGAAAATTACTCTTGTATCTGGATTTATTTTCTCCTGACATTAGATAAATGAAACTTATCTATACTCTATTAGTATATCTAGTATTATGTATACTATATTAGTCTATGTATTAGTAATTTAGTTTATAATTTTATGATGGCATCCAATGCATGGATATCAGTTTATTTTTCTTGGAGGAATACCTGGGTTGTTTTTTTAGCTTTTGTTATTTTGCATAAAACTGCTCTAAACAATCTTATAGAAGTGTTTTTTTTTCCTTTGTTTTATTTTATGATTTTTTTTGGTACTGGAAATAGAACTCATGATCCTACAATTTCCAGGCAGACTCTGTGCCAGTGGGCTATATGGCCCACAGTAGTGGTTTAGGACATGTACTTTTACTTTCCTTAGGTAAATATCTAGCTTAGGAATTGCTGGATCTTATTTTAAGGGTGTGTCTATTTGCTTTATTTGAGGTTTCTTGTTAAGAACTACATTAAATTGATCTCTGTTGTTAAGCAATTCTGAGTACGGAATTCTGAGTCTCTGACAAAGGTATACTATCATCGCGGTTAAAATACTGTACAATCACTACCCAAGATTTCCTCATGACTTTCCAATTGGTAGTTCGTCTTTTCCCCTCCTTTGGTGCCTGACAACTTCTGTCTGGTTTTTGTTCCTATGGTAGTGTTTATTACAGCAAGTCCTATAATGGGATATACAGTCTTTGAGTCTGACTTCTTTTTTCATGTTATGCAGAATATTTTCCAGATTCATCCATATTGTTTTATGTATTAATAATTCATTTTTATTCTTAAGAAATATTACATTGGATCATAGTGTGTTAATCTGTCTATTAATGGAAGGACTTTGGGGTTGTTTCCATTTTTTGGTGATTGTGAATAGATTTGCTTAACATCATATAAATATTAATGTATAAACACTCATTTACATGCTTTTATGGAATCATAAATTTTCATTTCATCTGGGTAAATGCTTAGAAGTGAGATTTCAAGGCCACGAGTGGAGTGCATATGTAATGTTATGAGGAATTGCCAAGCTTCTAAAGTGGTTGCATGATTCATTTGGTATTACCCCAGTAATATAGCTGGGTTCCACTAGCTGGCCTACTGGAGCCTTCATTATTTTTATTTTTTTATTTTTTGGTTTTTCTCCGGTACTGGGAACTGAACTCACGACCTTGTGCTTGCCAGGCAGGCACTTTTGCCGCTGAGCTAAATCCCCAGCCCCAGCCTTCATTATTAAATTAGCCACAGTACCCAATGCCTACTTGATTTAATATGGAAATAGCCTCAGTTCTTCCTTAGAATCTCAGCCTAGGAACCTGTTTAGCAGAAAATTAGAGAAATAATCTGGATTTCTAATTAGGAAAATTATATATTTAATTTAAATGATAATTTTGCCATTTACTAGCTTTCTGGTATTGCTTCATCCCTTTGGAACTCATAGGATGAGTTTTAGAATGAGATTAGTAATGGACATAAATTCAACGTACATTTGCTGAGTATATGCTGTGTACCAACCACTGCTCTGGCGCTGAGAACATAACAGTGGAGACAAACTGCCTCTATTTCAAGGGAGGTATGGGACGTATGATGTGTGTATCCCATGATGAAAACGAGAACCAGTTACCATGGAAGCCCATAAAGGACCAACTCGTTGCATTGTGGCAAAGGTTAAATTACACACTATTTACAAAGCAATTGATACAGTGCCCAGCACAATGTAGGTTCTATCATTTAGTTACAAATAGTTTTAAGATTCTGTTTGAAATTCCCTTTGAGCTTCTGATCTATTTGAATGAATAATTATACACTTTTTCACTTTGAGAGGAGTTTCAACTTTTAGAAGTGAGTTTTTTCTTGGTTAGCCTTGGTAGAATGAAATCAAGATATAGGAAGAGAATATCTCCCAGTCAGTGAGATAGAGTTGTACGTAAGTACTCATATTTGGGCCTCAGATTTCAGAGAACAAACACATATGGATGAAAATAGTCTGTCATATTTATCAAAATCAGTTTTATTATTAGACTCAACTCTCATATGTAAATTGTTTGTCTTTGAAATGTAACTATTTTTGGTATAATTTTAGAGACAGGGTCTCACTATGTATTTTAGGCTGGGCTTGAGCTCACTATGTAGCCCACCGAACTCACGGTGATATTTTACATTGGCCTTGCTAATTCTGTGATTATAGGCATGTACCACCATGCCTGGCCAAATGCAACCTTGTATTTATGGATATTACATTTCATTTGTTAGACCCTGGAATTTTCATATCTGGTCTATCAAGGGTTATTATAAATTTATACTTATTCAGGATATCCTTCTTATTATAATTATTATTTATATGATAATCTTTCTATAAATTATTTTAAAAATACTTTTTCAGTTGACTAACATTTACAATAGAAAATAAAATGTCTAACTCTTCTTTTTTCTTTTATATTTGAAAAAGATGGAATTGTTCTTGAGATAATTGACATTTTGCTAAATGCAAAAGAAAAATAACCACTTAAAATTACCAGCAGGGAATTTCTTCCCTTTCATAATATCTATTGTACATTTTGGGTGTTATTTACTCTTTCAGGTTCTTACACTGGGGAGACAATATGATGTTTACATGTGAGCCTGATTTATTTCACTTAGGGAAAGGAGAAAAGAAAGAAGGAAGGAGGGGAAAAATATATCTGAGATAATTGTGCACTGATGTCTAAAGGTTTATTGAAAGGAAGGGTTAATGTCTAGTTTTTTTCTTTTTGATCAATTTTGCGTGCTTATATCTGGGAATCTGAACAACTAATTTGAAGACAACAATATGCAGTATAACAACCACTGGTAAATTTCTACCATCTTGTCTAGTGAAACTCTGTATGATTTCCAATGTTTTAAAATTATTTTTTATTCTCTTTAATGGTGTGATCTATCTTTCATTCTTACATCTGGTAATCTGAGAAACTTCGTTGAAGATAACAATGTGTACTATAGAAATCACAGTTGATTCCTATCATTTTGTTCTGAATCACTGTATCATTTTTTTTTTGTTTTTGCTTTGTTTTGTTTTTGTCTATGTTTTTGGTATTTTGCTATTACTCTTTTTATTTATTTTCTTTAAAATAAAAAAATTGCCAACAAGGGAACAGAAAAAACTGAGTAAGTGGCAAGAATTTATTTGAGGAATTAACATTCTTTATATTATACTTGTCTCTCCTTGAGGTGAGTTACTTAAATAGCTAGTATATAACTGTTTTTCCCACTAAATATAAGCAAAGCCCCCTGACAGTAAAGCATAAAAGATAACTACTATGTAGTTTGTATACAATTGTGTATTTATAATTGATTAATAGATATAGTTTTATGGTAATATTAACCTTACAAAATTTAAATTCTTTCTTCCCAGAAAGAAAAGCAGGGTATTAGAAGTCTGTAGATGTGCTCTGCATGAATAAGTAAAAGGTGTCAAATCCAAAAGTGTTCTTGTAATGGTGGTTATGCAGCCCTTAACATTAACTCTTGTTAAGATTTTACAGTCCAATGTTCTTTAATCCCAACTGAATCTCACATGTGCACAATTTAAGGTTTAGCAATAGACTGCAACAGTATTCTGTGATAACTCTGTGTAGCTTTACTGCCTGTAGGAACACTACCACCCCTCTGACCAGTCTTGATTTCCTTGTTAACTCACATGATTTGTACTGTTCAGGAATGTGACATAAAACATCTTAATTTGGATAATTCCTTTCCTGTTTTATCTCTATGCCTTAGTGAGTCAAATGTGCAGTACCCAGGATGTGTGTCTCTCAAAAAATTCACTTCAAGCTAGTCGTGCCTGTAATTGCAGCACTCTGGGAGGCTGAGGTAGAAGGGTTGAAAGTTCTAGCCCAGCCTGCGCATTTTAGCAACTTTTTGAGACCTGGCTCAAAATTTTAAAAATGTGTAGAAATGTAGCTCAGTGTGAAGTCCCTGAACTCAAACCCCAGTGCTTGAAAAAATGACTTTAATAAGTCAGCCACAGTACCTGTTTGAATTCAACTGTGAAGGGATGACCCTGTTCTGTATGATAGCATCCTGAGTATCATTTCTCCAGGCAGAAGTCTCTGTCTGAGTATACTAGAATATTGCCCCCACAAAAAAGTCCTTATTCTAGAGTCTTTACTTCTTGTATTACGTGGCTGCGTGTCAAGATCATTGCAAAGTTAAGCTTATATCTTCTTACATTACATTAGCAAAAGATTGAATGAGATAGCATCAGAGGGAGTTTTTAGCTTTTAAATATGGGATTCCAGTGCTTCTTCCTTATCAAAAAACTTTATCACATGAATTATGAAAACATTATCTTCCATGGTAACTTACCATTATTTTTTCTTTATCATTGATCTAAGAACTATAAGATATATTTGGAAACGTTTTATTGAGTGTAATTCCAAAAGCGCAGGGTTCAAACATAAAAATAGATGTACTGGACGTTAAAATAAAAGCTTCTGTGTCATAGAACAGAACAAAGTGAAAGGCAACCTAAGGAACATGATAAATTTTTTATAAATCCTATGTACATTATTTTACTTTAAAAAGGAAGAAGATTCTGATATGAAACAATGTGGATGAACCTTGGGGATGTAATGCTGAGTGAAATATGGTCCTCTTGAAAGGCAAATTCTATATGATTCCATTTTGACAAGGGATCGAGAATATTCAGCTTCATAGATGCAGAAAGAATGGCGACTTGCAGGGAATGAGGTATGGGATCAAAGAGGGGTTGCTTAATGAGTGCAGCATTTCAGTTTTGCAAAATGAAAATCTAGAAGCTGACTGTTCAGCTATGCGAATGTAGTTGATGATAATGAATTTAAAATAGTTAAGTTAGTAAATTTTATGCTGGGTACATTTTATTTGTTTATTTGAGTTACACTTTAAAAGCGTGTACTAACTTTTGTTGCAAGCAAAGGTGCCAACTGTGAGCTTATAGATATAAAGTGAAATTATGTACTGCTTCTTTACTTGTGGGTGTAAACAGATGAAACAATTTAAAAGTTGTTTTTCTCATGCAGGATGAAATATGGAAGGTCTATCTATGCTATTGGTAAAGAAGGCCAAATTCATCTGTGAGGAAGCTCTGTGATGCCTATACAACCATCTGTGCATTTTTAGGCAATTCTATACAAGGGAAAAACGATTAACTAATATAATACTTCTTAGTACTGTGTCTCTCATGAGCTAGGCATAGTGTCAGTTCTCTGTCACAGTGTTTAGTTTAATATTGCCCACAATGCTGTGAGTTGATCCTTTCACATGCTTCCATGGTAACTGGCTCTTGTGCTCATCATGATAAGCACACATGACACACACCTCCCACTACTTCACTGAAGCAGGCTCTATGTAGTCTTGCTTGCTAAGTCCCCAGTACCAGAGCAGGGTTTAGAACATGTTATATACTCAACAAATATTTTTTAAATTTGTGCCTATTAGTACCATCATTTTAAAATGCATCATAGTGAGCTCCAGAGAGCTAGTATGGCATAACTATCATTTAAATTCAATATATAGTTTTTCTTATTGAGAACCCAGGTTATTTCTGTGATTTTTCTCCCACATAGAAGGTTACTATACTGAGAAGCTGGGAAAGAACTGAGGATCACCGGCATAAAATCAATGAAATAGTGAATATAGAAGTAGGTACCCAGTTCAGCAGGTGCAGGAGCAAACTTAAGTTTGACACGCATAATGACATAACAGTTGGCATTTGCAATAACTTCATGTGGGATGATATGGCATTCTACATTCATTAATTAGTCTACATAATACTTCATTCTGTGACTCCCTATGACTGAATCTTAAGTACCTCAGAAACAGCACTGAATTAGCAATTAAACTAAGTTACGTGAATAAACACACACAGGACTGCATTCCATGAAGTTAAAATGAACATTCATATTTTTGGGAGTCAGAGCTCCAAAATCAGGCTTTATTTATACTAAAAGAAAGCTGCTCCTTTCTCCCGTACTCTTCTGCATAGTGAAGAAAACTGCTCCTGTCTTTCTCCAGGGCTTCATTTCTCAGAAGAATTGAGATAATTCAATGAAACATCCAAATTCATTGTTTTTTTATACTTAAATTTTAGTTAAGTAATCAGTTTTTAAAAGTTTGTGATTTGAAGGAAAATAGTGATTCACAATTTTATTATCCAATGTATTTCTCTATATGTAATTTCCATTCCCCAGCAATGAAATAATATACAATAGAAGTAGAAACTATAAATTCCTTCACTATGCTGAAGCGTCCCATTTTGAGAGTAAGACAAATTGAACAAAGAGATACTTGGTTCATACTAAAGGAGTAGCAAAAATGTCAAGGAAATCTTGGCACCAAAATATATCCTGAGTAGCAAATTTTAACCAAAGGTGTAGTATTCTGCATGTATTTTTACCTCCTTTTCCATGGGAGAGGGGATGGGAGCAAGTTGTAATTGCTGTTTACTTTGTTTCCATAAGAGATGTCTACAAAAACAGGCGTAGTCTAGTTAAAATGGGATTTTGGAAAGGGAAAAGGCTATTCTACATGGGTTTTTCCTATAACAAAGAAGCCCCAGGAGGTGATTAAGCCTGGGTTAGAGCCTTAAGGTAATGACACAAGCAAGAATGGCAGGCGAATGGGATTTTCCTCTGTGAATTCTGATTTTCTCAGGGCTTTCCAGAAGCAATATTTTTGGAAACCTGGAAAATAAGCTGTCTTGCTTCTTCTTCTGTCTGGCATGAGAAGAGGAAGACCAATCACGGAAGCTGTGCAGGGCTCTTGCCCCGTGGTGATATCCTGTTTTGCTTCTTTTTTCCCGATGAGGCAGAATTATTTTAAAAAAAAATTAAAACTAAATACATCAAAATAGTAGATCAAAAATCTGAACTATAAATAGTTCTGGCCTTTTAAAAATCTTGAATAAGTTTTCCCATTGTAAAAGTCACAGCCTGTCAGGGGTGTGACCAGGTGGTGGCTGTTCAGGTCTTGAAGACAGAACATCCACACGCTGTCTTTAGCTTCTGTAGGAGCCTCTCAAGCTGCACACAGGTGAGAGTTAGCAGTGTTCATGCAGAGAGTATGAAGACAGTATAGCTCTGCTTATACACTAGTTTATTTTAAGATGGATGAAAAGATGCCACTCTGCCTTTAGTGACCCTGTAAGTGCTTAAGTTAGTCACTAATATTACTCATCAAGTGGCCATCAGAGGCAAGAGATAGGAATGTGATGAAAAATGTAGTCAAAACCTATGTAGAAATTCTGAGAGTGATGCCTTCAACTGTGAAAAGCTTTTAAAAAAAAGTTGAAAATAGAATCACACTTTTCCTCTCTTTAAGAATTGCCTGTCAAGTTAGTGGTAAAAAAGTGTGAATGAAATAAGCTAATTTGTAAGTAACTGATTCCAAACAGAGTTGATAGGGCAATCAGATGCAGCTGTGGTATAGCCATATGTTGCACGTGTACATGCTTGTGCTATTTTACTTAGGCCAGATTTGTGTACCACTTGGGGAGAATTCTGTTTTTACTAGACTGCAGAATTATCTAGGCAAAACATGCACAAATTCATGTTAAACCTTCGCTACCAGTAGGTGAGGCTATGGCAGAGTATTAGAGCAGGGCTGAGCCTGCACAAATCTCTGGGTTCAATCCACAGCACCAAAACAAAACTCAGAACAAGAAACTCTCAAATGCTTCAAGAGAGGAAATGCAGGTGGGCAAATAAAAAATGCTCAACCTTTCTACAAAAGAAAGAAACAAAGTAATAAAATGTTGATTGTTAAAAAATTTAGATAAATGTTTTAAAGCTATGTTAGCAAAGATAAAGTCAAAGGTGCAGAGCTGCTATGACCATATAAATGGGTACAACTTTTCTGATAATCTCTATTAGAGCTTGTGTACACCTCCATTCAGTAAACTCACTGGTTAAAGTTATTCTCAGGAAATGGCTGGATAAGTATGAGAGATGATTTAAATTTTGGAATAGCAAAATCAGAATAGCTGACAAATAACAAACACCCATGAATTGATCAAAGAAATTATTCTGTAGTTGTACTATAGAAAACTATGATTTCTATTTTTTTTTTGGTACTGGGAATCGAACTCAGGACCTTGAGCTTGCCAGGCAGGAGCTTATGCCACTGAGCTATATCCCCAGCCCCTAGAAAACTATGATTTCTAAACATGCTTATGTATCTTCGTTCATTGAGAAGAAAATCTCCCTCTATCATGGATTTGAGTGAATTATGTAGATTAGAATACAAGATTTATAAAAAGTCCACTAAAATTATATGTGTGTGCACTGGGAGAAACTTGGAATCATCTTTCTCAAAGTTCGGAGTGAATCCTCACTACTAGTGGGATTAAAGGTACTATTTAATATTCACTTTTTAACTATTCTTTTCTGATTAGATTTTGCATAGTGGGCACATGTACAAAAACTTAGATATCCTATGCTTATTTTAAGTTTGTTAAAACTTTCTTACTTTGTGTAATTATGTATAATTTCTTTTTTTATTAACTAAGTGTATTGGTACATTTTAGGTAAACATAATGATAGCATTCATCATAGGTTTTTTTGTACCTGTACATGATATAAATTGATTCTTTTTTCCCCTCACCTATCCTCCCTTCAATGCCTCTTCCCCTCCTTCTTTACAAAATACTTGTTTCCATTTTTCATTCTCTTCTCATTTTTTCCTTTCCTTTCCTTTCTTCCTCTGCTCTCCCTAGTTCTGCTTCCCCCTGAATATTGTCTTACTATTTCACAATATGTTTTATACATTTTGGGCCTTATTGACACTTTCAGTTTCTCACACCAGAAAAACAGTGTGGTATTTACACGTGTGTCCAATTTATTTCACTGAACAGTATGCTCTCAAGGTGCATCTATTTAGCTAGAAATGTCTCATGCTTATCCTTCTTTATGTCCGTAGTACTCTATTGTATAAAAAATTCACATCGTACTTACCCATTCATCAGTTGATGATCATTTGGGCTTTTTACAAGATTTAGCTATTACACATTGTGCTGCTATGTACATCAGTGTGCATGTATTGCTCTGAAATGATGCTTTTAATTCTTTTCAGAGGATACCAAGAAGGGGAATAGCTGGGTTGAATGGCATCTCTGATGCTAATTTTTGGAGGAATCTCCATACTGATTCCTACACTCCTACCCAAGAATAGATAAGGATTTCTTTTGTCCCATAGCCTTGTCAGCATTTATTATTTGTGGATTTCTAGATAATAGCCATTTTTTCTGGAGTGAATGGAATCTCAGCATTGTTTGCATTTGCATCTCTCTAATAACCAATGATGTTAAACATTCTTTCATATATTTATTTGTTCTTTCTAACTTTTTCATCTGAGAAGTGTCTGTTCATGTCAGATGCCTATTTTTGGATTGTGGTTTTAAAATTGGGGATCTAATTTTTCTCAGTTCTTTATATATTCTAGATATTAGTGCCTTGAGGAACAGCTGACAAAATTTTTTCCCACACTGTGGATTGTCTCTTCACTCTGTTGGTGATTTATCTTGCTGTGCAAAAGCTTTTTAATAAGAAGAGAGCCCAAGTTTTCATTCTTGTGATAGTCCTGTGTGATTGCGGTTTTTGTTCATAAAGTCTTTACCCACACCATTGCTTTCAATAATTCTACCTATTTTTTCTTCCAGCAGATTTAGTGCTTCTGTTTTAATGTTTGGATCTTGGATCTATTTTGATATTAGTTTAGTGTATGATGCAAGATATGGGTCTAGTTTTAATTTTTGGCATGTGCAAAGCCAGTTTTACAGCACAATTTATTAAAGAGGGTAGCCTCCTTCCAGTAAAAGTGTTTGGTTCCTTTGTCAAAGATAAGATGTCTAAGTACTTATGAAATTCTTTCTGCATCCTCTAATCTGTTCCATGGATCCTCAGGTTTGTTTTTTTTTTTTTTTTTTTTCCTGCCACTACCATGCTGATTTTAACCTAATAGCTTTGTAGTATAATTTCAAGTCAGGAAGTGTGATGCTCCTACCTTCCTTTGTTGTCCAAAGTTGCCTTTGCTATTTTAGGTCTTTTTTAGTTCCAAATGAACTTTAGGCTTATTTTCTCTGATTCTGTGAGACATGCTATTGGTATTTTGAATGAGATTGCATTAAATCTGTATAACAATTTTAGAAATTCTACCATTTTCACTATGTTGGTTCTTCCTACCTAAGAGCAAAATATCCTCTTCAATTTCCTTTTTCAGGGTGCTGCAGTTTTCAATAAAGTGGTCAATTATTTTCTTCATTGGATTGGTTCCTAGGTATTTCATTTTTGGGGGTGATTTGTGAACAGTGTTGTTTCCCTAATTTTTTTCTCAGTGAGATTTTATTCATGTACAGGAAGACTATTGATTTTTGAGTGTTGACTTTGTATCCAGCTACGCTACCAAATTTAGTTTTTAAATCTCATAATATTTTGGAGGATTTTTTGGGTCTTCATTGTGGAGTAGCATGTTATCTGCAAATAATAATTTAATTTTTTCCTTTCTATACATATGCTTTTTATTTTTTCTCTTGTACAATTGCTCTGGTGAAGGTTTCCAGAACTATGTTGAATAAGAATGGTGGTAGTACAATTGACGAGGATATCATTGTCTTGTTCCTGATTTTAGAGTGAAACTTTCAGTTTTCATCCATTTAATATGATGTTGATTCTTGGTTTATTATAGATGGATTATATCAGTTTGAGATAAAGACTATCTATCTCAATTTTCTGTAGGGTTTGTACCATGAAAGAGTGTTGGATTTTGTCAAAAGCTTTTTTCTGTATCTACTGAGCTGATCATATGGTTCTGGTCCTTGGCTCTGCTGATACAGTATATTACATTCATTGTTTTGCATATGTTGAATCATTCTTGAAACCCTGGCATGAATTCTATTTGGTCATGGCAGATAAACTTCTTGATGATTTGCTACATTTTGTTTGCCAGTGTTTTACTGTGGATTTTGCATCTATATTCATTAGGGAGATTGACTACTCATTCTCTTTCTTGGTTGGGTCTTTCTCTGGTTTTAGTATCAGGGTAATATTTGCTTCCAGGCATGAGTTTGGGAGTATTGTTTCTTTTTAAATTTCATTAAAGAGTTTGAGAAATAGTGGAAATTAGGTTTTCTGTAAATTTCTTGTGGAATTCAGCAGTAAATCCATCAGGACCTTGGATTTTATTTGTTGGAAGGTTTTTACTTACACCTTTAGTTTCATTGACTGACATTGGTTTATTTAGAATTTCTGGATTTCTGCAAGATCTAGTAATTTCACCTTTTTCATTCCTAAATTGCATGGATTTGAGATTTTCCTTTTTTGAGAAAGCTGGCTATAGGTTTGCTGATTTTATTTAATCTTTCAAAGAGCAAACTCTTCAATTGATTGATTCTTTAAATTGTTTTCTTAGTCTCTATTGCATTAATTTCTACTCTGATCTTTATAATTTCCTCCCTCATAGATGCTTTGGGCTTGACTTGCTTTTCTTTCTCTAGTAATTTGACGTTCAAAATTGTATATTTGTGCTTTCTCTGTTTTCCTGATATAGGTATTAACCACTGAATTTTTCCCTCATAGAACTGCTTTTGTTGTGTTCCCCAAGTTCTAGTATGTTCTATTGGTACTACTGTTTAATTGTAGAAATTGTCTAATTTCTTCTTTACTTTCATCTCTGACCTATTAGTTGCTCAAGAGGGTGTTATTTCATTTCCATGTGTTTATGAAGTTTTTGTGTTTCTTTTTTCACTGATTTGCAATTTCATTGCACTACAGTCTGATAATATGCATGGCATAATTTCAATTCCTTTACATTTACTTCAGCCTGTTCTATGAGGTCTATTGTTGAGTATGTCTTGTATGCAGCTGAGAGAAATGTGCATTTTGATGTGAAATGGAATCTTTGCAGACCGCTAATAAGTCCTTTTGTTCAAAAATTTGGTTCAGTTCTAATATTTCATCGTTGATTTTTTTGTCTAGCTCATCTGTTTCTTTGTGACAGTGGGTTTTGAGGTCCTCTATTACAATTGTATGAATGCTTCTTTGACTTTTCATGTCTGTTAATATTTGAATCAGATAGTTGAGTGCACTGCATGGCATTTCTTCTTTATGTTGGGTATATATGGTTTCCATCATTTTTCTAAACCCCTCTACTTTTTATCTGTATCTGCTCTAGAGTCATTAAGCATATCTTTCATGATGATCACCACCTCTGTAGTAATCTAGGAAATTATTTCTAATTTGACTTTTTGTAGAGCCTTGTTTTTCTGCTTTGTTACTTCCACTGTTACCACTTCAGATATTGTATGTGGGTCACTTTTGAATGGTTGTACTCATTGCCCTCTGAGTTTGCCTTTGGTGAGCTGGAAGTCTAGGGCTGCATCTTGTTTAAATTTTTTTTTTGTTTGTTTTGGTTTTTCTCCGGTACCGGGAACCGAACTCACGACCTTGCACTTGCCAGGCAGGCGCTTTGCCGCTGAGCTAAATCCCCAGCCCTTGTTTAAATATTTTGTATTGGTTGGTTTTTAGTTTAATTCCTGAATGATGCTTGTAAATTGCCTAAAGTGAGTATCTTTATTACTAGGAAATAACTACTTCTCAGAGGTGTCTTCCAGCTGCAGCTGGCTTTTGGATTTTGAGTCTATTGCAAGATCTTACCTCCTCAAATTATTGAGGATGAGAATTTGCAGCCTCACTGGCCCAGACCCTGCTTCTTTGTATTTTTTTATAATCCTTAGGCAATCTTAGTATTGCTGTTCCAGGAAGGAAAACTAGTTAGAACAATTATGTCACTTTAGCTGAAGTGGTACAATCAGCAATATCAGCAGCATCAAACACAGCCTAGAAAATGCAAACTGAAGTAACTATTAATTTGTCACCTTTAACTGTATGAACTAGATTTATACATATTTTACAAACTCTAAAACAAACCAGAAAATTGCATCACTAAATAAGCCCTCAATAGCGCAATTTTACACTCAGGGGAGAAAATTTAGAAGGGATAAGGGGGGAAAATAGGGAAATAGAAGGATAAGAGATTAAAAACAAGGCTAGAGGACAAAGGAAGATCATACAAATTTGGGAAATTGGTGAATAAGACAGGAAGGAAAGAGAAAAGGAAGAAAGAACAGAACAGAACAGAACAACAAAAACCCTTAGAAACTGTGTTCATAAGCATGTATAAACAATGATGAAAGAACAAAACAAAACAAAAAACCTCAAGAAAAGAGAAAAAGTGTCCACTTCAAGTTGTGTCTCTATAGTCACTGGTAGACAAGATGAGCAGATAAAATCCAGATCTGAGTGGATTAATCTCAGCAAGACAGGTATAGCTTTATGGTAGAATAGTGGATTATCCCAGTAAGCCTGTATCTTTAAATCCCTGCAGTTCAGGCTGGTTTCTGGCCATGAGGCTGGAACCAGAAGCATTCAGCCTGTAGCTCTTGGTGTGCCTCCTGCTAATCTGAAGGTGACTCTCTGACTCCAACATTGGTAAGAGCTAGATAGAGCCAGCAGTTGCTCTAAGTTCCAAGCTCAGTCAGCCCCTCCCCAGGATGGCTCCCAGGCAATCAATTTCTCTGGTGGGACATCTATACCAAAATAACGCGCTAGGCACTGCAGCCTACTGCACGCACTGCTCCATTCCATTGATGCACTTCTCTGTGGAGGCCTCTGGGGTTACCAATAGTTACCATATGTGTGAAGGTTTGAACTGCCTCTTCCCTGCAGTGAGTCCAGGCTCAGGGTGCAGGCACTACCTGCCAACTCCTTCCTCTTTATTGAAGTTTCTCTCCTCACTATTCCTGTGGGCTTCAGTTCTCATTTCAGATCCTTCCTGGGTCCTGGGGAACCTCTTCCCTTTTTCTTGCCTTCCTCACATTGCTATATGCCAATGTCTGGACCCCAAATCTCTTTCTCTGTTGCTCATCACTCTCCTATCTTCCTAGAAGTTCCCCTGTATACTTTAATTTCTATGTTAAAAAGTAAATTACACCAGAGTTGGGATACTTTTTCATTTGCTACTTTTCTTATTCTTATTTTCATGGGGCTGATGATTAGCCAAGTGATACTATTTGAAAATCTTCCAATAATTAAAAAATTAGTTTCATCCTTCAAATAATACAAAAGGGAATTTCAACTGCAAAGTTTACTGCTTGTTGGGCATTTTTGCAGATAACGATTTAAATATGAGAAGTATTGTATAGGACTAATAACTTACAACCACCTTTGCCTCCTCCTCTTCCTCCTCTCTCTCCTCTTCCTCCTCTTATTCCACCTCCTCCTTTTTCTCCTGCTCTTCTCCCTCTTACCATCTTCTTCTTCCACTTTTTCTCTGACTTTCTGTGAAAGTTTCTGTGAGAGGTAATCTTATCCAATTCCTTAAAGTAATACTGATACAATATTATTTTAATTGTTAAGTGGCCACAATAAAAATGAATCCAAAGTACCGTACTATATATTTATTTTTAATTTTATTATTCCTTTTCTCTTTCAAGAACCTATTTTTTATAAAAAGGCAAATATTTCCATTTTGTGAAAGATTGAATTGTACCCTATGAAAGATGACTGTATACTAATATAGGTACACATAGAGCTTGTTTGATGAAATTCCATTAGTGAAAGTCTAGATTTACTAAAACAGATACTAGCAATGTTCTAATAAGAGTATATGTACAAGGGGCTGGGGATTTAGCTCAGCAGCAAAACGCCTGCCTGGCAAGCGCAAGGTCATGAGTTTGGTTCCCGGTACCAGAGAAAAACCAAAAAAAAAAAAAAAAAAAAAAAAGTATATGTACAGCCTAGAGCAAAGTGAATTTTTAGTGAATGTGCTAATTTGAGCTGAGGATCTTGCAGATGTCAAATTTCTGCAGGCTTCAAAATTAAATAATCATCTTGTAGAAAAAATAGGATGCATAAAATAGTAAAAAGCAGAATAATTTTAATAACTCTTACTAAATGATTTTATATTATGAGTAAATGAAACGTACTATGTAACACAATGGCAGGTTTCAACTTAAACATGAATGAAATTTGCTTCTATTATAAAAAGTTATAAAAATGTAGTGAGTAAGCAAAGCATTGACTAGTTATCTTCAGTGGACAAATAAGATCCGTTTAATGTTTCAGGAAAAAATATTTAGTGCTTTTAAAATTTTATTTTAACTTTTTTATGGTAGCTCTTTCGAGGAGAACTGCCACTCCAAAATAAAAATGAGGCATTTTGAGGTAAGTAGTTACTCCTGAGGAAATACCACTATTGAAGAATTTATATTTTAACATTTTGGCACTATATTTATATTTATCCCTTTTTGTTGATAGAAATTTTCTCCAACTTCTTCTCAAGCAGGGTTTTTGCTAATTTTTTGGTGCAAAAATTTTTACTTATACCATATCCACTGCTTTCTAAATAGATTAGAAAACTTAAAATATATTTTGGATGAAAAATTTGCTACGTACTTCTAATGGAATTAAGGTAACTTAGAGGAATTTGGAAAGGAATTAGAATAACTGATCATTATATACACAGAATTTAAATTTGGAAGATATTTTTTAATTATGTGAGTGGAATGATATAAAACATTTTAGGACTTCAGAACTGTATGTCAGTGATTCTCCTGATTGACATTTGTTATTTAAGTAGCAAACAAACTCAGTGATTTGTAAATCTCAGTTGATTAATTGACATGTAATTTAAGTAAGCTGAATTAACACAAGGTTAATTAAAGTATATGTTAACAGAAGATGAAATTGTTGAGTTGCTCTCCTATCTTAAACTTAGAGGAGGTGTTTTTGTATTTGCATAATCTCTTTCAGAAAACAAAACATTTAGGTTATATCTGTCTATCTATCTATCTATCTCATCTATCATCTGTCTGTCTAAAAAAATGTCATGCAATGGAAAGTTACAAATGGCTTTACCTTATATTGTTTTCATAATGGCATTTTAATAGATCACAGATAATAAATCTGGCTAGATGTTAAATTTCAATTAAAACTCTGAAAAAGTAAGAAATGATATTAATAATATTATCATTACTACAAAGAAATTTCCCGATAGAAATTTCTTAATATCTCTTAAGGTGAGTGGGAAAATAAGGTTATCTAAAATATTTTCCAAATATGCGTAAATTATACCTGTAGATGGAATATTTACACCAATTTTTATTTCACTGTAATTTCTTTAACATGTAAGAGAAAATATCTCAGTTCCCTTGGCAATCTATAGAATCTCAACTGTAACTTCATTCTCTGGAAACAGAGGCTGAATGTTTTCTGGTAGCAATATGATAATAATATTTCCCAGAACTCTTCACATACGATATGGAACTAAGAAATTTTGATAATTATACTTACAGTTTGAAGCTACTAGGCATTCTGTGTAGAATTATACTTCTGGGACTTTTTTCCACCAATAGAAATGGAATATTTCAAAACAAATCAAGTTACCAGCATTATTTACGATCTGCTTTTGTGCTCTATTTTCCATTGAGTTGCCTTACTCTACTTCTAATTTTAGACATGCCAAGGGAAGTAATGACGCCTACTAAATAGTTTTATGTCTTCTCATATGACCCATTGTTTTCCATTACACGTTGGTCACTGCGTTAGAAATATTGTTTGGAGAAAATGTTTGTGGTTGATATCTTCCTTTGAAGAAGATTTCCTTTAATTTTTACTGGCAAACTAGAGCACTAGCAATCAAAATATATCTGGAAAATGGAAGTAACGTGAAGCCAGTAAACAGGCTATTGAGAAAATAGGATAGAATACTTTAGAATAACAACTAGAAAGAAGCTCTTTGAGTTCAACCTTACTGAGCATTATTTGACCAAGGTGTCAAACCTTATGAGATTTTTTTCTCTAATCTTGAGTGACTCTCACAAACAAACAAACAAACAAACAGTAGCTCAACTGATAATGAACATCTTCAGATTTGGAAAATACCAGATGAAGAAACTTTAAGATCCATTCTTCTCTGGATGTTCAGATTGTAACTACATCGCTATCTCTTTAATTTTTTAAGAGTTTAAAGTGTAGTTTCTTCTCAGATGATTCTATTGTGAAATTGTTGTTGTCAATAATTATCACATGATTATTTCTTATATATGTTTATATATAAAATATTACATATATCGCAGATATTATTGTTTAGCCTTAATAGAAAAATGCATGAGGTTCTAGTTATATAATTCCATTTCTTGGTTTACATGACTCACATCCATGAACTTTGGTGCAGACTGATTTGCGTTTCATTTTTGTCTTTACCATCTAATAGCTATGCTTCATTGGGCTAGATATGAGGATAAATTCTCAGAGTTTAGTTTATCTTGGGTACCAAATAAGAAATGTCTTGCAGTTAGTAAAATAATATATGTTACACACACAAAATAGTATCTGTTCATGATAACATTGTGGGACATTTCCTTTATTGACCTCTACCAATTAACCACTCTCTCAAAGTTACAGAAGAAACGTTATGAGGCATCTTGTTCCTTCCCTCAATTTGAGTTATTATCAGTGATCAAAAAATTTTTCCTTTTCAAAATATCCTATTGCTATTATTATTTTACTTGCCCATTTTCTCTGTCAAGTTCCCAATAACAAAGTCTATTCTGTGTTTTTTGGTATCAACAGATCTAGTTTAATTCTTTATACAGTATACTATTCAACACTTATTTGCATTATTAAATATTTATATTTTTTCAAAAAGTTTCATTAAATATCTTTTAGATTTTATTCAGCATTGGTGGTAAAAGAAAAACTAAATGCTTGTCTATAAATATTATATGCAGCCTTTAAAATTGCATTTTAAATTTTATATTTTCCTCAATACACAATATTTTCCTGTGTAAACTAATACCTTCATATTATTTTTGCAAAGTAGAAATTACTAAATTTACTTTCTCTATTTTTTCTCCTACTCTTCCTCTTTGCCTTTCTTCCTTCTCGTATTTTTGTTCCAAAAATTAAAATACTTTCACAAAAGGATACACAGGCCTTGAGAGTGATAGAGTAGTACTCATCATCAGAATATAGCCTTTTTGGGACACAAACATCTGAAAAATACGATTTGGTCTCCAGGAGTTGGAAAGGAAGTGGCAGAAAATTAGAAAATATAGAGAAGTTGGAGAAATTGAACACAATGAAGAGAAAAGATCCATGCAGTCTGGAGGCTCATTCAGTTCCCAGGGAGAAGAGCCTGTTCCGTAGACACAAGGTAAATATCCATGGTTGGGAGGTCCAGGGAGATATGACAAACCAGGCCAGCAGTGGTAGGCCTAGGAAAAGCCGATAACTACTGTAAACTGTAAACTGTAAATTATCATGAGGTTTTCTCTGGAAGGAGTTCCTTCTTCACAGAAGGCTACCATTGGAGAAGAAATCAAGTGTAGCACCTGTCAGATTGTCAGAGAGTCTTTAATCAAGAGTCATTTCAGAAAGGGCTTGAAGATTGAACAGCAAAGCATGAAACAACTACAAAACAACTGTTCCAAAGGCTTTCCAGTGTTATTCTCCCACAGTGACATGGTGAGAGACAGACATGGGGGAAAATTGTGGAGAATTGTGAGCTAGACAAAAAATGCCTGGGAAATTTAAGCTTAGTGTATCAAAGAGAAGAATTCCTATCCTTTGTGATGAGAAGTCAGGCCAAAAATTTGTGGCTTTCAAAGGTGGCGGGGTCTGAAAGTGCTGGTATTAACTCCAAAGGAATGCTTCATCCTTGACTTTGCTTCCTGCATGCAACACAAATCGGAGGTCTGATTGATTTCTGCAACTACCAAAGTGAGCAAGGATGAAAATCAGGTGCCACAGCCTGGAGTGAATGGGCAGAACTTTTGTAACAGAGGGGAACTTTACAAACCCATAGGTGATAAAAGTAATTGGAAGAAACTGCTGGATTCCAAAACTGGATCATGGAAAGAAATCATTTATTCAAAAATACAGAGAAATTTTTTCAACTTTTTTGTTTTCTTTTTTCTTCCCTTTTGTTCTATTGGGTTTTAGGGGTTCCTTTTTTCTTTTTTTTTTTTTTTTCTTTTAGCGTTTTACTTTTTTCATTCTTAGTCTTCATTTGCTTTTATTCTCATTTTTCTTCTTTTTCTTCTTTTTTCATGTTATTTCTATTTAAATCCATTAATTTTTTGTTACTCTTTACCAGGATATTATATCTCATTTTTCACATTTCCTTTTCAAATTCCATTGTTTAACTTTTCAAAAATTTCTTCTTTCATTTTCAAATTCCCTTCCCTCTCTATATTTATGAGTAAAACAATTAAGCTTCATTAACTTTAGATAGCTAAATCCAAACTACTACTGTTTAGTTATTTCCTACTGGTAGTAGATGTATAATTGGTTTTTTTTTTGATACTTATTTGTAAATATTTGTTTTGTCTCAGTGTTTATATTATAATTAGATATGTCTTTTCTATTTATAAAAATGGTGCATTATTGGTTCTTATGGTACATCAATATCCAGGATTTTTTTGACACTATTATTGTTGTTGGCTAAGTTGCTCTTGCCAGAGTGGCATATTTGTTGTTATTAGTAGGTTTTCTCTATATGTAAATATTTAGATATTTAACAATACTGCAGTTCATTCCCAGAGAGTGTGTGTGTATCCTCCCTCCCAAATTAATGGAAGGGATTGGATCTTGTATCAGAGGCAAAGACCTAAAAGTATCCATCCCCATAACACACCACTGAAGGGCAGAAAGTAACTAAAGAGATCTCCAGGCTAGCAACAAAATCTTTCTGATATAAGTGCCCACAAAGCCCAGCAGAAATAAAAAAGAAAAAGAGAAAAAAGAAACATAAGAAGACAAGGCAGCAAACAAAATGCCTTCAAAAATTCTCAAATGTACCAAAGCTGATTGATCACTGGTCAAGAAGGATGAATTCAAAAGCCACACAGGGTGTTTGAAATGATGAAAGAGATGAAAAACCTGACCATTAACACATGTGGTGAGCTCAAAGAATGTATGATTAAACAATAATGGACTGACTAAGCAAAACAGTCAGTGAATGTACAGAAGACACTAATTTAATAAAAAACTAGATGAGCTAAACAAAATGATATAAAACACAAATGGCCAGTTTAGCAAAGAATTTGGGTCCATGAATGTGTTCAAAACAGAAATATAGGATATTAAAACTTCTATTGAAAATATGGTCAGCAGAAGTGAATAATGTAAGGATAAAGTGTCAGAAATAAAAGACAGGGCTGGTATAGGTTACCAATTACTGAGAGATACCTTAAAAACATGAAGAAAACAAGAAAAATGGATCCCACACCTGCTAGACAGCACAAAAAGTACTAATTTAAGATTAACTGGGATTAATGAAAGAACAGAAGACAGCACAGATAGTATATAAAAACCTGTTTACAGAAATATAGCAGAAAACTTTACAAGTACAGGGAAAGAATTAAACATACAAATAAATGAAGCATACAGAGCCCCACATAGATAAGATGAGAAAAGAGCTTTACAACATATTATAGTTTATATTCCAGAAGTCTAACATAAGGACAGAATTATAAAGGCTTTTATAGTAAAGCAATAAATCACTTATAAAATTAAACCCACATAGACATTTGTAATATGGTTTTGGTAATGTAATAAAGATACGTCATTTTTCTCATCCTGGAAGTCCTTATAATTTTTTTCTTTTACTTTTTGTGTCTGATTATCTTTGGTTCTAATTGCACTTAAGAAATCATATTTGCAGAGGAGTGAGAAGATGGCCACCCAGGGGATAACAACAAGTGTGCATGTGTCTGAATTTGTACTGGAGAAAAGTAGATACACTGGTGAGGGTGGTGAGAGCTAAGGTCTGATACAGGAAGATAGATGAAAATAAAATCTAGCTGGATTAAAAATCTGGTGTCTAGGAAGTCTGTGAGAGGAAATCACCCAACTTTCCACCCCAGATCTGACATACACAACATCCTGGGAAAAGATCAGACTGAGAGACAGAGCTGGCCAATCTGTAATGGCCTGAGTGATGAAATTCTCTCAGAATTACTCTAACCACTCTATCTAGTATAGCATGTGATACATATGAAACGTGGGGATTCAGAGAAGCCAAATGCAGGACATGATGGAAAAGAATGCCATACATCCGTGTCTTAAAAACAAAACTGCTCAGAAGCCCATGAGTGACATGACTGTAGAGTGAGAGAAAGCTTGCCAAACATAGAAAAAATAAGTAGCCCATTCCCCTCAACTAAAATGGAAGTGCTATTGTTGGTACATTCAGCACACTATCTGTGATTGCTGGTGGATTCCCATGGTGAGCCCCACACACCTACCAGCTGAGGACAGCAGAAGCCATGGAAAACCAGGAATGTGATAAGTGTACAGAGCAAAAAGCGGATCAGGGGAGATGTGAGAGTGGATACAGATTGGTGCCCAGGTCAGAGGGTAAATTTGCAGAGCCAGAATAGGTGCTCTCCTATTCTTCTTCTAAACACAGGAAAGGCCTGACATGGAAGGAGGTGCTGCCCACCACCGCATACTGAAAAGGGGGCTTTCTCTTGAGTCTGGGCTATCCAGTTTTTGTGAGTAAAGTGAAACTGATAGGCAGCTACAGATGGAGAGATGGTACACGGGTCCCGGGCCAGTAACTTTTTGGCCATATATGAATCAGGGAAAGATGGTTGGGCAAAGACATAGGTAGAGATATCTGTAATATTTAACTGCCAGATTCATTAATGCAATGGGATCCTTGGAGGCATGCAGTGGGTCAAATCTGTGGCAGAGTTTGCAATCTGGACACATGTTTAGAGGGAGCAATCTCCCTCACAGCTTCAGGCAAGCAATTGACTGTACCATAAGGGGAAAAGTTCTGGTAGAATTCAATCAGACTTTTAATCCAATGCAGATAGGTGTCGTTGCAATTTTATTGTTTCTTTGCTTTTTTATTCCCTGTTTTCATATGTTTCCTTTATTCTGGTTTTTGTTCCTGGGAAATAAAGGAAAGCAGAAGATATTCAAATTTCCTATTTCCACTTATGGTATAAAGCTACAGTGATTAAAAACAGAATGACACTGGCACAAAAAATAACATATGAATCATGGAACATAACAGAGGGCACAGAGGCAACCCTAGATACATTCAGCTCTCTAACCTTTGACAAAGGGGCTAATAGTAGTTAGAAGAAAGAGTCTCTTTAGCCAATTGTGATGAGAAAGCTAGCAATCCACATGCATAAGACTGAAGCTATACACGTGTCTCTCAGCACATGCCAACATCAAAATGGATCACTAATCTATATATTAAAACAAGAGCACTTAACCTGCTGGACTATAAAATAGATAAAACTTGAAATCATAGGTGTAGAAAAGAGATTTCTGAACAGACTCGCATTGCGCAAGAAATAACACAAAATATTAACAAATGGGATTATATAAAATTAAAAAGCATCTGCACATTAAAGGAAACAAACAAAAGAATGAAAAGACAATCTACAGGATAGAAAAAAAATTTTGACAGCTATAACAGACAGAAGATGAATATTTAGAATATATAAAGAACACAGTAAAATTAGACCCCCAAAAGAAAATATCCAATCAATAATGAGCACCTGAAATGAATAGATACTTCAAAGAAGAATAAATGCCCAACAAACGCATAAGGAATTGTTCAAGATTCCTGGCTATTTGAGAAATGTAAATTGAAACAACACAGAGATTCCATCTTACTCCAGAACAACAAAGCTATCAAGAAGAAATCAAATAATAAAAAATGTTGGTGAGTGCTCAGGGAAAAAGGATCCCTTCTACAATGTTAGTGGTAATAATCTAGTTCAATCACTGTAAAAATCAGCATAGAGTTGCTTCAGAAAAACTAAAACTAGAAATCTCATTCAACCCAGGTGATTCTTCTTCAGGTATCTTTCTGCAAGTATCAAAGACTTCATATTACAATGGGACATACATACTCATGCTCACAGGAACAATTCAGAATAAAGGCTGAGTCTCCTAAGTGACCCATATGTCTATTAATAGATAAATAGATAAAGAAAATGTGGTATATATACACAATACAGTACAATTCTAGTATAAAGAGGGAAAAATTGGAGTTATTTCTGAGCAAGAAGATGCTCCTCGAGATCATAATATGAGTCAAATAAATCAGACCGACAAGCTTGAATTCTGCATGCTTCTCTTATATGAGAAACTCAAAGCAATACTAAACCAAAGTGCAAAACAAGAATTTGGCAATAACAAACCAGGAGACAGAAACTTTGCAAAAAGTAAAGAGACCAGGAAATGGAGGGAGGAATAGGAAGGAGGACAAGAGGATGTAAAAAGAAATAAGATGTGGCCCCCGCGCGCCTTGCGCCCAGGCAGCGAGTTCTCCGGGAGCGGCAGGGCTCCTGGGTCCGAG
>NW_004955474.1:9831875-9881129 GCF_000276665.1 Chinchilla lanigera | reverse complement strand
CTCTACTTTTTATGAGGCAAAAAGAGACTCTCTCTCTCTCTCTCTCTACATATATATATATATATAAAATATATACGTATATATAGTCACAAAATAATTATTTTTAGAAACACATAGATGGAGAGGGGAAAAAGTTCATGGTATCATCTTTGGCTCTTTCCCAGAGAGTACATTAACGTGTTAGTACAGCAACAGTAGCTGGCAGAAGAAATATCTAAGCTCTACCCTGCCTTGCTGTCTTATTTAAACAGCTAGTTCATTTTTATGGTCTTACATAAATTCTCTGGGTGCACTAAGCCTTCTTAAATGGGTGAAATGTAATCTTATATGTTTAAATGCTACTTCTGTATTCAAAAATTTAGATACCCTTTTCTATTCAATTTGTATTGCTGTTACATAAAAAATTACTAGTGGCATTTGGAATGAATGCATGTGTCATTTAAAAACATTTTGAAGAAATAAGAAAAGAGCAATTGAGAAAGAAAAATATAATTATGTATTTTTGTCAACTTGTGAGTACTTGGAACAGTTACCTCTTTTATAATAGAGAAGCATAAAAACAGATAAAGAAGCCAACTACAATGGAAAGATAAAAAGATATAATTTAAAAACAGTTACTAGCATGTTGTGAATCAGGGCATCTTTTCTTCTTGTTTTTTCTAAGGGACAGGCATAGAGTTGTTTGGACATCCTGAAAAACTGTTTGATGTTGCTGCATTGAGTATTTGGAATCTTAGCACTCCTTTGCTCTGCTATAGATGAGATGAGTTCTTATGATGTTTTTTGTTTTGGTTCTCTTGGCTATTTTGTGATATTGCATGTAGGATTTGTGTTTGCAAACTGCAAATCTGACCACTGAACTTCTTTGCTTAAAGTCATTCAGTAACTTTTCTTTGCTGTGTCAAATCTACAGTGTCTTTTGTTTCCCATTCTCTAGCTAAGTCTCCAGTCTCATGTTAATCTCTTTCATATTTCTTCCTTGGTCCTCAACTATACCAAGTTGTTATTCTGCAGACAGACCATGATTCCTATGTGCTGTATGTGAAACTGTATCCCCTTTCTTTCTGACTTGTAAATAAAGCTCCCATACTTTTAGTCAGATGAGGCCTCCTGAAACATCGCCCTGGCTTCTACATTAGTACTTTTCATTGCATTATAAATTATTCACATGCTTAGTACTACTTCTCCAATTGGCCTTGGCACCACAGAAAAAGCAAAATATCTTATAAAATAAAGATTACATGAATGATGTATAATTCACTAGCTTGTAATGCTATGTTAAACAATGCTTGTGAAATCATTGATTAGATATTAGACACAAAAGCTTTGCTACTTATGTACTTATCTACTCAAATGCTCAAAAAGAAGTCAGGCCAGAGCACTCTATAAGAACATGGTAATTGCTGGGCATGGTGGTGCACACCTGTAATCCCAGCACCTGTAATCCCAAGGAGGCTGAGGCTGGAGGATCTTTGCAAGTTCGAGGCCAGCCTGGGCTACAAAGTGAGCTCAAGGCCAGCCTGAACTGCATAGTGAGTCCTTGTCTCAAAAAGACAAAAAAACAAAACAAAACAAAACAAAACATGGTAATTGGCAAAGACTCTGAACATCCCTAGAAAATTGTAGGCTCTGTGACATCAGAACTATCATCTACATTGTAGATGATACGGAACATTAAAATACCCCCAAATCTTTGAATAATAAGCAACATCAAATTGTCTTGGAAAGATTGACTCTTTGGTGTTACAGGAATTACCACTATGTATGCAAAGAGTGAAAAAGGGCCCAGCGAAAGAGCTGGTTATGACCTAGATCTCTGGTAGGTCATAACCGTGAATACATTAGACATTATTTTAATAGTGGCCTTTTAATTGAGACCATTTGTGTAGAGACCCAGGAAGGAGCTTGTTATGGTTGGCGTATTCTGTCAACTTGGGGAGTCTAGAGGTTTGGCTAAGTGACTCAGCAGGGAGCCAGGGTGCTTACTTTGTACACATCCTGAGCCTGTGGAAGAGGAGGGCATGGAGATTATGCGAGAGCTACATGTCCCTTAGGTGGGGGCAGTCTGCTTACAATATAAGGGAGGGAAAGAGGCTTGCTTTCTCCTGCCTTTCCTCCCTTTTGCTCTTGTTCCTTTACTGTGCTCCACAGCCATGAACGTTTGCCCTCTGCCATGTGCCGCTCTGCCTTGAAACCAGCCAAGTATGGACTGAAACCTACACAGACTGTGAGCTAAACAAACCTTTCCTTCCTTAACTCTGGGCATTAGGTATTTTGTCTCAGCAATGAGAGAAAACTAACCAAGAGCTGCAGGCTCTTCCTATTAAATTTGATATACTATGAGTACAACTTCCTCTTTGAAATCTCCTTAGTGCAATTCTGCAGCATTGAGAACGTGATAAAAATCCTCTTTGATCTTCTAGGTTTAGCCCAAATTCCTCTAAAGAGAGCCCATGAAAGATTTTCCTGTTTTTCCAATAGTGTAGTATCATTTAGGATCAGGTTCAAGTGTGTACGAAGATCGTCTCCCACCCATACCCATAGTCTAAGCAACACAGATACCAATTTCTGAAATGAGTCCCCAATCATTCATGACTCAGGCTCCTTTTATTTTTCTTTTTCCTGGTTTCCATTCTAGGTTTTCTCATCATCGAAGCTGGTTGCTAGAGCTCTACCCACCCTGTTCAAGTTTTAGCAGCAATAAATAAAGACAAAGGACACATGCTTGTGAACTGTAGCTTTCCAAGGATTTCAGCTGAACAACTGCGGCTTTCATTTCATCGGTCAGAGCATCACATGACCTTATGTGCTGCAAGTTCAGTTCCTAACAAAGTCATCCCTAACTGTAAGTAAAGCTGAGAACATTGCAGAGCGGAATACAACTTTGGTCTGTTATGAAGAATAAGGGAAATGCGGGTATTGTGTGGGAGGCTGTCAGTCTCCAACACAAGCACATTCTTTGCGTGTTTCATGGGAAATTTATCATTGTTTTCTCTTCATGGACAGTTACTTGTGACAATGCCTCCCTTCCCCAGACAAGATGCTAATTCCTTGATGGGAGGAGAGTCGCCTACAAATGGCTGAAGTGTATCAGTTAAGTATGTGAGGGGACAAAGAACTGGATGGCGTGCTGTGGGCTTTTGGGTGACAGGAAGGACAATGTAGATTAGTGCCAGGTTATAAAAGTAAAGAATAAATAAAAATGACATTATAGAAAGGCACACTCAATGTATTTCAATTTCTAATGAAGATGCCATCTATTCAGAAATTACATTTTGGTTTAGTTTGAAATTTGTATATAACGCAGTGAGAACTAGCGCTGCCAATTTTTTCCGAAGAGGAAAAAGTGGCTGCAATATCAAACATTTAAAAGTTAATAAGGGAACGAAAGAAGATTAGCTGCTGTGAAAGCTGACCATCAGGAAGTCCAGGCAAAGAAGTGCCTCTCCCAAATGGGACTTGGTCTTCAAAGAGGTGAAATGGAAAACAACAATTTGATATTTAATTTAAAGTTTTGATTCTTCAACAAACACCTACTTGGATTGTTACTTGCTCTGTAAAACTGCCTTTGTTGGCATATTTTGTTAATAAAAGGATGCTCACACTACAAAGTTTTTCAAGAACTTTTGGTCTGTAATTTACTCATGCTGAGTGTGGTGGCTTAAATCTGTAATCCCAGGATTTGGGAGGGTAGGGCAGGAGGATTGCTCTGAGTTCTATACCAGCCTGAATGGACCTACACAGCCCTACCTCATCTCCAAACCCTCCCCTTCAAAAAATTGTTGTTGACAAAGTAATCCCAATGTTTTAAAATTTATAGACTCTAAGGTTTAAAAAATTATGGACCATGTAAGTAAAATGTTTATTGTTCCCTCAAAGTTTATGCATTTCTGAATTTATGATAAAAATGTATTGTGTACATTACGGTATTACACAAACAGAGATTTGACAAAAGATGATATAAAACCTATATTACTGAAATTCCACTAGTCTCACTCTGGAACTGATTATCTTGCACACCTTTACATCTTAACTTATCAGAGAACAAGTCTTATGAGTTTCCCAGGTCCACACTCCCCAGACCTTTACCCTCTTCACATTTCTCCAGCCAGTTTTGGGAGGACTGCTGAGGACAAGCAGTGATTTTTTTTTTTTTTTTTTTTTTTTTTTGGTGCTCTTAAAATAATTGTGGACTCCAAAAGCACTGGTTTATGTATCTCTTACCTATTTATATTTGCAATATTAGAAATTAACACTGATAAGTTTGAAATATATTTATTACTTCTTTAAAATAACATTTAAAAAACCCATGTTGAAATAAATAGGATCTACAGAAAACAGACTGCATTTCCAAAAAAGAAAAAAAATTAATAAGAGTAGTGGCATTGCAATTTCTTTAATGTGTGTCAAAACTGAAGGACTAGGTTTACATACATGCTTCTGCAATTAGTCTCTTGGGATATTTTATATACTGAGGTATAGTAAGAGAGTCTGTCCTCACATGGGTATGTCCTTGTGAAAGGGAAGATTTCATGAATCCTTTGAAAGGATCTTAAAGATCTACAGACACCTATAGTTTAAGAACTGTCAACATAAGGTAGTAATAATATTTAGCTATGCAGGGTATGTTGGCACATGTCTGTAATCTCTGCACTAGGGAGGCTGAGGCAGGAGGATCATTGCAAGTTTGAGACCAGCCGGGGCTGCAAAGTGAGCTCAAGGCCAGCCTGAAATGAATAGCGAGACCCTGTCTCAAAAAAAAAAAATAGCTACAAAGTGTTAAAAACTAATAATGGAAGCAAATTGGGATTTTTTTTTTTAATTATAAAAGGAAACCCATCATTTCTCTAGGTAAATGCATGATTATTTGTTTGGAGGAATAACTTTTAACCATTTTTAAATTTTGTCTTACCCAAATCTGTTTGCTTCCATTTAAAAGAACTCCTGCTTATCCAGTCCAGAGAAAGAAAAGAACACTACCTAATAGTACACATGCACACTTGCTAAACTTCCACTGCAGGATTAATTTTAGAAAATAAAATTTTAGAAAATAAAATGAGATAGCATTAAAGTGTTTCATTTCCCCTTCTCTCCTTCTAACACCACTCCAAGGAAGGTCCTTCAAGAAGAAAAATATTTTGAGGAAAATCTTTCCTTTTTATTAAAAATATATGTGAAGATGTACACACACACATCCATCCACATTCCAAAGTGCTGCAGGAAAAACGAAATTCCTTTTCTACTCATTCATTAGTCTGTTGAGGAAGATAGGCACGCTTGGGCCTGTTTTCACATTTAATTATGATTCAATCTAGCTTACGCAGTTGAAGGAGGCTCAGTGTGGCATAAACCGAGCCTGGAACAAGATACAGAGTGTCACAAAGCCTTTGGCATACCCTTCTGGGCTCTTGTGCGCTGATGGCAACTTGCTAATTCTAAGGGTGGAGCCAGCACTGGTTTGAAGGGATGTGTGCCGTGCTCAGATATGGCAAGTTACATTCCATGCCACTGTGATGAGTGTAAGAACTTTACCCTTCTTCTTAGAGTTTCTTATATTTTTTTAGGAAATCATTTCAATGAACTAACTAATGTTATGGTTCCCTATTGCTGTTATTTAAAAAAAAAAAAACAGACTTTATACCTTTAACAATGCAACTTTAATATCTTAGAGTTCTATAGCTAAGAACTCAGACACAGGTCACACCAGGCTACAGTTAACGTGCCAGTAAAGCTGCTTTCTATATGGGGAATCTGAGGAAAAATCCATATCCTCACACTGTTCAGCAGTAGAGACCACCTGCTTTACTCATTTACCGTTCCTCTACTTCCAAAGCTGATGACAAGCGTATCTCTGTGACGCTTCTGTTATCATAGGTCTTTCTCACTTCAGGTGGGAAGGGCTTCTGCATGTCAGACCCTAGGTAATTACACTGAACCCACCAGAATAATCCAGAATAATCTTCCCATCTTGAGGTCAATAACTTTAGTCATATTTGCCCAGGCTCATTTGCCAGGTAATATACCTTCCCATATACTGGGGATGAGGTTGTGGACACCATTGTCGGGGGGAGGGGAGATTTTGTGTGACTTACTGGTTTTATTTTGTTAACATTCATTTTGGAATTGCCAGATCAAACTGTTGGAGTCCTAAAAGGGAAGAAACATAAAATAATAATATCAACTAGAGCTTAGAATACATGTTTAAAAATCTATTTTCCTGAATATGTTTAGGTTAAAACAATAGAATTCTACTATTGATCGTGTTTATTTCACAATCAATTTCAGTATAAGAAAGACAGACCCTTGCACTTCACAGTCAGCTCATGTATCATTTGATCCACTGGTTGCCATGGAGATTGCTCATTTTAAGTAAATAGTAGATAGCATATAGATGTGCATAAGATGATGTGCTGTGAATGGGCATGTGTTCTGATGTCTATCTTTTATTCTTTAAAAAATGTCTTGCTTTTCCTTTTTTAAAATCTGAACTCTTACGTCATCCCTTTTTGCTTTATTGAAAGTTTCAGATGTTAGAAAGACATATATTTTATTCACACATGAAAATGACTTGACGAAAGGAAAAATTTTGTTTCTTGCCTTTGAAAAATTGTTGAAATCAATATAAAGCTAAATAATCTTAGGCAAATTTAGACAGGTACATTATCTATGGATTGTATTTAACCTGAAAATAAGTATTTGAAATGTCATATTTCTAATCAGATATATGCAAGCATAATATGTAGTTCAATGTAAACAATTCAGTGTTTATCTCCTTGCTGTATCACATAGAAATCATGCATAAATGGTAAAACAATAATTACATTGTGGGGGCATTATACTGATTCACAGTTGATATGGAAATCTCCTGGACATCACCATATACTTTGAGTAGGAGCAGGTTATCTAGAGCTTCTAAGCAGTGCCTTGTTTGTTAGATGAAAATGCAAACTAAATTGGCTTGAATAAAAATATCACTCATCCTTGAGAAAGGAAAGTAAGAAGTTGGACCTCAAAGACAGCTCAACTGCAGAACTTTAATGTTGCAGGATTCTATTTCTGTGTCTTTTATGACTGTTTTTAATGTCATCTTGGATCTCTCATCCTGCCGACTGGCTCCCTCTATGATCATATAGGTAGTAACGTCATTCCCAAGTCTTAGTACCTCAAGCACCCAACCACCCCAAAGGAATAGCGTTCTCTTCATTGATATCCAGGAGAAGGAATCAGATTGGTTTTGCATGTGGCAGGTTAACCAAGGACCTAAATAGATAGAACAAGTCTGAGGAGATGCTATTGAGAAAAGTAGGTTTAAGAAAAGTAATTATTTTGAATCTGTGGCTTTTGGAGATCACTCGGTTGCTGACATGCAGTAACATGGTGGAAGATGGTTGGATGGAAAGATGGTTCCAAGGAGTCACAGTGTAAAAGTATTGGTGACTGAATACATGAGAGGAGAAGAATACTTGAGAATGCAAGATTTTTACAATGGATGAGACCTGACCTCTGTGTTTCCTGGAAGGCAGATGAATAAAGAAGATCAGGGCAGGAATGCTCTTCCCATGGAGGTCTGTATAAATGTGAGATATAATATACACTCAAAAGTACAAAAATACGAATGAATAAATAAACTAGCTGAACGAATAGCAAAAGATCCAAAATGTACAGTAGATACTGTGAATTGGGAAGAAACTGTTCAAAAGAAAAGAAATTGAAAGGGGAAAGAGGAAAGGAAGGAAGAGAAAAGAAAAAGTATATATATATATATATATATATATATATATATATATATATATATACAAGATAGTTAAGACAATTATACAGCTAGTCTCTCTTAGTTCATTGACATGTTTGTGCTAATATTGTTTGCACAATATTTCATGCCTATGTCTTGTACCCCGAGTAACTACTGAAGATAACCATGAGCAATTTATTATTTTTACTCTCCGGTTCCCCTGATTTGAAACTGCCTTATATTTTTTCTAGTTTTTCCTTCTTCTCTTTAAAATTAAAAAAAAAACCAACTATGATACAGTATTGCAGTCACCACTCGAGTACAAAAATGAACTTGTAAGCATTCTGGAGTTCTTACAGGTTCCTTCTTTCTCATTTTCCACAAGAAAAGTAACCATGATTTTTACTTTTATGGTAATTGCTACACTCAGCTTTTTAAAAATGTTTCAAGATTGATATACGAAACAATATATTCTAATTTTTCACATGTTTTCAAGCTGTATGTAAATGGAATATTTTTTTGTTTTTATCCATATTTGTGCTTATGAGACTTATCTTTGTCATTTTAGGTAAATTCCTTTTTTTCTTTTCATGACAGCACATCGTCAAATTTCATGAATATACCAAATTTTATTTATTCATATGTATCTTTATAGATTTGAGTTACTTTCATATTACCTATCTTTTTTCAGAGTAGACATTAGAACCTGATACTATCTGTTACCATACACATAGAAAGTGTCTATTACACATGATTACATAATGACAATTAGTTTTCTAAAGTGTTTGTGTCAGTTACACTCTAGACATACATGATAGTTTGCTCCACATCCTTATTCATAGTTAATATTTTCTGTTTTTAACTTTTTTTACCTTATGAGATAGAATTTTGTTGAGCACTTTCTTGATCTGCAATTAAAATTGAAAAGCTTTTTTTTAGTTTATTTCTATGCTGTGTTTTATGAAATACACATTGAGATCGTTTACTCATCTTTCTAGCCAGTTTCTGTTAAGGAATCATAAAGCTTACAGGAAAGAAGTAAGGAGAACTTCTGTATAACCATGGGATAGAAAAAGATATTAATAACATGAGCTGATTCCTACTGTATATACAATGTAAGGTTGCAGTTCAAATTCATTTTTAAATTATTTTTATTTTATTTTAAAGATAAACTAACCAAACAGCAATGAAGATAAAATCAAAACAACACAAAAACAACAAAGCAATACATGACCTCAAAACAAAATGGTAGGAATTAGCAATGGTTGCTACAATACTGTTAGCTTCAACAAAGTTGCTCCATCCACCAGACATAAGAATGTAAGACTGATCAAACAATCAGAGACAGTAATAAGTAATAAAAAAAACTGGAAATGATGTAGAGCTTCACCATACAAGATGGTAGGAGTTCAACAATGGTTCTTATACTGCATATTAGCAACAAGTTGTCAGTGTAAGATTTATTAAATATAATTATTTTTCTACTGTTGTCATTACTTTTGTTTTATTGGTTTATTTGTCTAATTTGTTACCTATACATCTTCCATTGATAGCTGTTGTAGTAAGTTTTCCTTCCTTAGTGATCTTCACGAGTATCTTGGTTATATACGGTCTTTGACTTTTGTATAAATTTTAGGTTGTGTAATTTTAGATGGTATAGTTTTATACTTCAGTCTGTTATGGGGTAAATTCCATCCAATATCTAATGTTAAACCACTTATGTATCCTTGATATAAAACCAATTTTAACATGATGTTATCATTTTTTACATACTTATGCTTTCAATTTGCTTATGCTACTTTTTAAACTAGATTTTTCCATGTGTGTGCATAGATAAGTGTAATTGTCATGGTCATGTCATATGTATAAACTAGATCGAAGAGTATTGTATTTTTCTGTTCTCTGGAGAAGTTCTACAAGTTTGAATTCTACCTCAAGTGTATGATGGAATTTAGCCATGAAAGTTTGAATTTCTTTGTGGAGAAATCACTGACCACAGAATTCTTGAATTAATAAATTTCTTCCCAAAAGTTTGTAGGAATTAGCTCATTTCATAGGTATTTTCTTTCTTTTTTTGTGGGGGCAGTGTGGTATTGGAACTTGAACTCAGGACCTCACACTTGCAGGCAGACACTGCATCACTGAGTTAAATCCCCAGCTCTTCATTGGCATCTTCCAGCTTATTGACATTAATTTGATCTTCCCACAATCCCTTTATTTACAGAGATAATTTGTGGCCTCAAAGCAATGTTTTCATCTTCTGGGCTTATTTCTCTGAGTTTTCAGGTTCTCCTATATCTTGGCCTGTTCTTTCTTTATTCTCTCACTTAATATTCTTAGGAACATACTTTAAAAATTTATTCTTCTCCTTTTAGTTGTCTTCTCAAGAATATTCATCTATCTTTACTGAAACTGTATGTGTCCACTTTTTGGGTGATTCATCCACCTCCCTATTTACATTTACAACCCTTACAACCCTAGATTTGAAATTTTTTTTTTTACTAAAAATAGTATAAATTATCAATATTAAAATGTCATAATGATTTCTTTCTTTTATTTTAAAGAGTAAAAAGGATAATGTAGTAATAGGGGGACTTACTGAATTACAGGCAAAGTGGTAGGAAATTATCAATGGTTGTTGTTTTACATATTGTTACTTACAACTTAGTTTCTCAGGAAAACAAATAGACAAATAATAGTGAACTACAGACAGAAGTGGTAGGTTATTTTCTTTTTTTTATTTTAAAAATAAAAGGAGGAAAATATTAACAGACAGTCGACATTTTACAAAATAGCAAAGGAACAGTACAGACAGTACAGAGTTACAAACAGAGTGGTAGGGAATTAACAATGCTTGTTGTATTACATATTGATATCTTCAAAGTGGTTTGGTAGGTTATTTTCAATGGTTGTTGTACTATACTTTGGTATCTTCAAAGTGGTTTCTAAAGAAAATAAGTAGAGCTACACATGAGTGACCAATTGAATATACATTGACTATTCTCAATGGTTTTTGTAGGAAACACATAGTAATAAACATACATCTGTTTATGAAATAGCATAGGAACAATACAAACATTACAGAGTTATGGACAGATTAGTAGGAAAATATCAATGGCTGCTGTAATCCATGGTGATAACTTCAAAGTGGTTTCTCAGGAAGACAGAGATATGCAAGAAGGATCTAACAAGTAGTTACAGCCTACTGGTTGTGAAAAATAGTGTGTTACCTCCTCACCAGTGACTCCTTTCACTGAGGTGTGACGGCTGGAAGGAAGGCCAGGATTGAAAAGAAGGACTGAGAGAATTGTACCTGTGTCTAGCAATAGGCTGTTTTCTTTTTTCTCTATAGTGATGATTACCTGGGACTCTTCCATGGAGATGACAGTCTGGCCAGAGGGAGGAGACAGAGTATGCCCTGGGGCCCCTCATTCCTGTTAGACTAACTGGTACAATGGGTCTGAGCTCTGAGGCCTCCACTTCAGAGGACAGACCATTCTCCAGTGGTCTCCTTTGCACTCAGGGCGTGGCCCAGGGGCTTCTTAGGGCAGTTTCTCTTGAGGTGGCCTGGCTTTTAACAGTGGTAGCAGGTGAATGCAGTCATCGAGTTCTTCTTGGGGCCCTGAGAATCAGACTTAGGGTCTGTTTCTCTTAGTGCTGCAGAAAAAGCAGCTTCTTTTTCTCAATCTTTTTGTTTTCTCTTCTTGGCCTCCTCCTCATCATGGCTATAGAATACTGAGGAGGCAATTCTAACTAACATCTCAAGTGAGCCATCTGGGGCAAAAGCCATTTTTTTGTAGCTTTTTCTCTTTAGCCTCCCATCGTATTGGGACTCTGCAACCACTTAGTGTCCTCTCCCCAACCATCAGCACAGGCAGCAGGAATCTCGCTGCAGACCTCTCCAGAGCTCCACGCCCTCCTCCACCACAGCCTGTACTGTCAGGGGAAGAATGGCTTCCAGGGGGTCTCCCCAGGTATTGTGCAAGGTCCTCCTGGTTTCCAGCTTCTGAACGGCTCTCATGACCATGGTCAACTAGACCTCTGAGTCTTTGGGTGTAGCCTGTGTGTTCATGTTCTCTGAGTCCTTGTTCAGCAGCTGCTCCTCCACTGACTCTGGACCTTTCTGGTTCTCAAGGGCAGGGACAACAGCGACCCATTCTGCAGCATGTATTCCCAGGGGTTTCTTCATGTCAGGATGATTCACGCATGTCCCCCGGCAGGCCTCCATGGCCAGCCAATTGTGTCATTGCTTCTCTGTGCCATGATAGTTGTTGACTGTGTGGTGGTGGTTGTTTTGAGGGTCGGAGCGTGCCAGCATGTGCCGCCGCATGGCTTCCCAGGCACCGACTGCCAGCCTCCCGGGGCACCTGCATGGCTCATGTCCGGCCCCAATGCTTTCTTACGTTGTCTATTGCTTATCTTTTTCTTTCCTATTTTCTTCAATCAGAAACTTTTTGCTTCCCTATTATTGTTCTGTAGTGTATTCTCAGTATTTAGAACAGTGACTAACACATATTAGATGCTCAATTTTTGTTGACTGAATAACGAGGAACTGGTCTTTGAGATCAGAAGCTTTTAACCATTCTTTTTCTAGTCTTATTTTGTGCAAAACCCTTATTCTGTGCACAGAATAAGCCTACATACGCACAGAATTTTGCCACTAGACACATCAGTGATCATGTTAGTCCAATTCTTAGTTCAATTCCTTATAAGAAAACATTCTCAGAGAGCATAAGGAAAATTTGTTTTAATTTTAAGGAAAAAGCTCTCAGAAAACACCTCATTCTTTAGACAGGAATTGAGATTCATTTAATGTACAGTATCATTTAGTAATTGCATGAAGATATTTTGAACTTGTTTACAGTAGGCATTTTTTTTTGTGGTGCTCAGGATCAAACCAGTGTCCCTCACACATGCTCACACAAGCACTGAACCAGTGAGCTATATGTCTAGCCTTACACCATTGAATCTTAGCAAAGGGTACTCCCATAGCCTTTAAGTGACTCTCCATGAACCTCACGAAGTTACTACAAATATGCCAGTTAAGCATGGATGTATGCATTTGCTTCTCAAACAAGTCTAGAAATTCGTCTGCTTAAAAGAGCTTCTCATAAAGCTCAGAGAAGTCACCTTCTCATTTCAATATAGCAAATGTGAATCATGATTTAATATAGGTTCACTTTTTCCCTCCTGATACGTGCATGTGCATGCACGTGTGTGTGTGTGTGTGTGTGTGTGTGTGTTGGTATGAATTGAAGTCAGGGCTTTGTGGCCCTGTGCATGCCCACCAAGTACTCTACTACTGAAATATAATCTCAGCCCTCTTTCTTTCATTTTTAAAGGAATTTTTCATTCAAAAAAAAAAACTGTTACAAAGCCATCCTTGCTATTACCCAGTAGATTCTTCCATCTTTTGAGAGATTCAACAATGCACTGGTTCCTTGAGGCACGCATCTGGCCCCAAGATTTGGTGGATCTTTAGTTAATTTTCTCATCTTCCGTCTCCTCTCCCATGTTGCTCCCAGCCCCAGAGGACGATGGTACTCAGAGTGTGTGATGAATACTGTTGGGAAGACTGGGGATCCCTTTTGCGATGACTCCTTTCTTACAGCCATGTATGTCCCATCCAACTTAGATATCAGAAATAGACCCATACAAAGTGATTTCCTGGACAGTCCATGCTTTTCAGACAGAATTGACTGTATTTTATTATTTCACTGTTTGGTTGGCATAAACTACGTATTGGAGATATAAGATTAAAAGCCTTGTTTTAATCTGGGTGTTCCTGTTTCATTTGTGGATAGGTAAGTATATGAGGTAATATATGTAAGTATATGAGGTAATATATGCCGTAAGAGAAGCAGTGAAGGGTTGTGCTCCAGGGCTGGGCACCTGGAGAAAAAGCCATTTCACCATGAGTTCTGAAGGTGGAACAGGAATTTATAATGCAGAAAAGGGAAAAGTCACTTAAGACAAATGAAATGTTGTGTACTGCAGCATGGTCAGAAAAGGATGATTTTGGTGGAGTGAGAAAGCACAGTAGAAGGTAGACTTAAAAAGAGATTTAGCTGGGCCTGGGGCACATACCTGTCATCCCTGCACTCTGGGAGGCTGGGTAGGAGGGTGTGAAGTTTAAATCTCACCTGGGAACTTAGTGAGTGTCATCTCAAATATAGACAGCTGGACCTATAACTCAATGAGAAGGGCCTACGTTCAATCCCTAGCACTGAAGATTTTAAAAAAAGGCTTTGTAAAATGTGAGTTTTATTTCAATGTTGCAATGAGAGAGTAAGTTGCCATGGTTAATTTTGATGTTTGAACTTCTAAGCTAGTTTAATTAAGATAAAGAGTTTTTGGTTTGGAGTGCAAACTCTTGAGGTGAGTTTGTGAAACTTTCCCACAGGTATTGTCTAAGTTACTAAAATTCCAGTGTGAGAATTGGGAGCATGTTGTGCAGCTGCTCATGGAGATTGTCTCTCTATGAGCAGACATGGTCCCTACCCAGACACTTGGTATTGTAAAACATCTAAGTGTAAATGTGACAAAAACCCTACATTAATTTTAGGTTTTAAAAAATGGATTTTTGGCTGTAGGAATTATATTAAAGGGAAATCAAAGGGGACAGAGAAAATTGTGGTATATGTTTTCTTCTTTGCTAAATATAATTTAAATTGATTAAAGTGATTTACAGTACAGTTCTTTAGAAGGAAGAAAAAACAGAGTAATCTAAACAATTCATGGCCAGTCTGACGTGCATGCCTGTGTTTTTCCACCCCTGTATTTTTATAAAACTTCAGATAGGTTAAACTTTCTAGCAGGTATTTGGTGTTAGTAGTAACTGATGATTTCTCCTGTTGAAAGATAAAAAGGAGTCACCTGCAGCCCCACAGAAGATACAAGAAGAGATCTTCTCATTTACTACAGGGCCCTTGATGTATCCATACTTTTTATTCAAACTGTCTCATATAAGCAGGCTTTCCATTTGTTAAAGATTCTACTGTCAAATCCAAAAGCGGCTGCCTATGTCTCAGGATGGGTTAGCCAGGAGTTTTCTGGTATTAATAATGTTCTGTTATTTGATCACAAATGTATTCATTCAGCTTGCAAAATTCAGCACATTGTATACTAAAGATTTGTGAGCGCTTTGGCATGTATTTTATAAGTCAATAAAATGTTTATTAAAAAACAAATGATGTATGTTTCAGACTTACATTATGTGGTTATTTTATGATTCTTTTTAGAAGTACATTTTCTGCAATGTAAGAATTTGGTTAGAAATCCTACATACTCTTATTTGTTTTTGCCTGTTGGGTATGCATGTTTTCAGGCAGTCAGATGAAAATTATATTATACCAAGAAAACTGGTTTAAAAAACACAGAATATGCTCGGTGTGTCAGGTGATTTAAGGTTTTCCAAACAGTGTTCAGAGATTCCAGTTATGTGCCCAACTTTCAAAGTAAATCTTAGAAAAATGCTTCCCTGAGGTGATGTTAACTTGCCTGGGACAGAAGACATTTTTAAGGATGCCAGTTTGCCCACTGTATGGCCCAAGTGTTTATTCAGCTGAGGCTTGGATGAAAGCCACCACATCAATGTCACAGTCTTTTAGCACATGTGAGAAAAGTACATGTGATACATAGCAAATTAGGTGTCATGCTCTGAGAAGGGCGGAATGGGATTGATTTGCCACTTTTAGCAATGCTCTTTTACTGTCAGCTGTGGCTTTGAGAAAAGCATTAGAGATTCTTGTCACATATGTTTCTTTCATAAACTGTTGTGGGAGAATGACATTCTGCAGAAATGGTTTACTACTCTTCTTTCTTCTCTTGGGGAAATAAAATACACTTGCGAATCTAGCCAAATGGACTCGAGGAACCCTCTCCATTTGTACCACAATAGCATTAAGGATCATGACATTTACAAAGTTGATTTTAGAACTTTGTTGGCAAATGCAGCGCTGAGGTATTTATTCAGCATATGTGCCTTTGAGGAGGTTTTGTGCTATAGAGGAGGATAGAAAATGAACTACCGGCTTTTAAAACCAAAATTTAAAAAGTTTGTATAATTTTATTTAATGTTTCCCAGCCAATTAAACTTTTTAGCATATTGTACTCCATAAAAATAACTAAATTATAAGTAAAATTCTTTCTCTCTCATTCATCTTTTGAATGATTCTTGATAGAATTATTTAACAATAATTTTAAAATTAAAGGAATAGAACCGTTCATCCCCTGAATTTTAACTTAGACTTTCTAATTGGTATAATTTTCACTGAGATTTTTGGAAGTTAACGTAAGCATTCTGTACCTAAGAACTTTCCCGCTGAACATAAATGGTTACTATAGCAACTGCCACATTACTTGGGATCTAAGCGATAGAAAGAATATTTTATGAAAAGCATGCAATCTATGTGCCCTATTAATTTTTCTACTTTATACTATGTATGAGTCAGAAACTTTTCTTCTGATGTGTGATAACTAGTTTTTAACTATTTCACTAGAAGTATTTTTGTTTCAAACTTCCTGAAGTTTTGTTTTTAAAATACACATGCACAAGCATCGATATGCACAAACACTGACATGCAAGCTGTCACTTGCTAACTTAGATGCTAAAGGGTAAAATATGGCAATGGCCTGTTTCTAAGTGAATCAACTATTTTTAAAATTTTACACAGAAACACAGTGGTCTGTTTGGAGGAATCACAAAAGAAAACTTTCTTAGGGCAGTCATGTTTGCTGGTGAAAACATTTCTAACCTTTTCTTCTAACTTGCAAATATAAATTCTTAAATGCTTATATTGAAAGTATTTCCATTCCTTTTGCTAACAAGGAACTTAAAATTTCTTTTATTGAGTGTAAATGAATGAAAAACAGATAGTGTTATGATTTACAATTGGATTGCCCCCCCCAAAAAAAAACCTTGATAAACTTATACACAGTAGTTGTAGAAGGTGAGTGGATTACAGGTGCTACAGTAGGTTAGGTGTTGGAAGGCAGGGGAGGGCTGGAAGAGGCAGGTTGCTGTGGGCTCCCACCCCATCTCCTCCCTTGATACTTTCCTCTTCCTGTCTGCCATGCCCTGAGCAGCTCTCCCTCATCTCTCCCTCTGCTATGCTGTCTTGCCTTGGAGAGAGCCGACCATGGTCTGAAACATGAACCACATTCTTTACATTGTGGGAGTCGGTATTGTATCTCTGCAACAAGGAAAGTGATGAGAATAGTGAAATATCACCTTTGATAGAGATGACTTCAAAAATTACATTGCACTGAAGTATAAAACAGACACCTGGCAGTTTACTCATTCTGAGTTCTGCACTAAGGCCTATGTGGAACAAAGTTATCTTATGGAGTTTTTCTGCACAACTGCTTTGTAAAATGATATTGTACAATTCAGAGTCTCTACGGTGGAAAGATTAAGATATTTTCATAAATTATACTTCTGCAAGTGCTTTTTTGTATCAGGCTATTTTCTGTGGAAGGTTTGTTAGATAACAGGTTCATCACACTACTGTAGGAACAATAAACAAAATTTCTTTGTACATTCTAGATTCATATAGTTTAAGATATGTTTTTAAATCCATGACTCACTGATTGTAATATTTTTCAAGCTGTTAAACCCATGGGCAAATATTATTTTAAGGAGGAGGTAAGGTCTACAACATAAATAAAGGACTGTGTTTGATGAAAATTTCTGAAAGGTTCAAAGATATTAAAAAAAATTGGTGGTTGTAAAGCATTTGTTGACTTGTTTTTGTGTCCATATTATTTCTGAAATATATTAATCCAGGATGCAAAAGTGTAGTTTTAAATTTTTATTTACATGTTTTTTCCAGCTTCTGGACCAACAGTAATTCTTTTCTAATAAGGAGACTTCTAGAGGGCAACATTAAGAGGAATGACATAGGAATGATCAGTGGTTTTCATCAATATCCATGAGGAATTTAATACATTTAGAGGTACTGCATCTGACCTCCCAGTTTAGAGGCTGCCTGATTGTAGCAAGAATGTGTTTTCTTTCAGTTGCCTTAAGAAAAACCAAGTTAGCTTAAGAATTTCATATTTAATCCTCTTAGTTTCATTTAATTAGTTCTTGCTCTTTATAAAACATCTTGTGCCAAATTTCCACTTGAAAGAGTGATAAAACAGCAAGAAAGTTTCTTGAGTTTTCTCCTTTATACCGTGGCTATGGAATTGATCAAAATCAAGTTGAATTTTCCGGGAAGTTCTAAATATCTGGGACAGATCTAATAGACAGTAGTTCCTCAGTTTAACAACTTAATTAGTTCCACAATTCTGGGGAAGATGACGGCAGTTGGGTTCCTCAACAATTCATTTTGTTACTGAACTGTTAACAAATAGAAGGATTTATGAACCAAGGTATTTTGGGTGATAAAATGGTAAGGACTTTGCACAAACCTTTTCTTTCCTCATAATATTGATAAAAATTCAACTGAATTTTAGGTGTGGGTCTTTCTGAGTTTTGAGAGGCTATTCAAAATTTCTCCAAAACATTTTGGAGGCTCAGCATGTATATGAGCATATGAGAGGAAAAACTAATAACTAGAGTGAAGGTATGTGCTGACTGTCACATAGGGTACCACGCAAAAGAAGGAAGTAACCCAGATGCTGTGCTTACTACTTCACTGCTGGGAATTATTCTGACCATGAGAGAGCTCTTGTACAGCAGCCACGTGGAAGACTGAGCACATTGATCCTCAAGGTTGGCTGGCCCTGAAGATCCATTTGTTTCATTACATGTCCTGTCTGGAAGTTAGTCCAAGATTCCTGCGTGATGGGGTGTCACAGTATGTTGCATCTCTTTCTAATTTAGCCCTCCAGACAGATGGAGGAGATGCAGAAGTAGACTGATCAAAAGGTGGTGTTTGTTCTTCTCAGGAACCCAGTTTTTATTAATATTAAAATGATTACTTAAGTACCTACTTAGCAAGTCATTTAGTGAGTTTTTTTTATCACAACAAAATACAAGATATTTTGAAAAAAGAAATCCAAACACAATCTCCTTAGTTTTTTATGCACCTTATCATAGATAGCAAATTTACTCAAACTTAGGGCCAGCACATGGCTCTGCCTAGCTAGGGCAGTTCTCTGGGATTTTCTCTGGTGTTGAACTCAGAACTTGGATGATTGTAAAGGTTTCATTAGAAACTCGCCTCTTCTGCTTTGCAAAGACTACCCTGTGAAGTGGGCAGTGCTTTTCCTGAGTGGATTGGGATTGAGACTACCTGCATTAAATTACCACCACACACAGACAAGCATCTGCTGATGCCCCTAGTATCTCTACGGTCAGGATTTCTTTCTCGTTCAGAACACACACTGGTTCATCCCTTCTAACTCGACAGCTGGAGTCAAATAACAGACAGTAAGGATTCAACCAAAATGGACTGCAGTATTTTTAAAACTGTCCGATTTCAGTCAGAATTTCTTCTGCACTGTTTGTGTCTCAATATCCTCCATCTTCCTCCAAATCTGTCTGCCTTTTTAAAAGAACAGCTTTCGAATTTGTAAACATTTTAAGAAGTGACTTAAATACAAATTTTTTCATTGAAACTGATACCATCTTAATTAGAACTATATTCCTGAATTCAATTCATGTTACTTTTTTACTAATTAAATTTATTGATACATTTTATTTGAAAGAGAATAAAAAATAAAAAAGATACAGAATTTCAACACAAGATGATAAGAAATTAGCAATGGTTATTATATTGCATATTGTTATAGTCAAGGTAGTTGCTCAGATTACCAGATATAGGCATGCAAAATTGATCAAGCAATATAAGCGCTAACTGTTCCTTTCAATGAACTAGTAGAAATTAGTAGTACAATTATCTTAGTTACCTCATGTGTGTGTGTATATATATATATCTGTCTATATATATATATTTTTTCCCTTCCTTCTTTTTTCTTTTCCCTCATCCCAGTTGTTCTTTCCTTTGGAGCAGTTTCTTTCCCTTTCACTATATCTATTGTACCTTTTGGATTTTATTTACTCTTTCAGCTTCTTACACTACGGAGATACTACAATGTTTACACATGTGAGTCTGGTTTATTTCATTTATGTGTATAGTCTCAAATTGCATCCATTTACCTATAAAAGTTTCAAGTTTATCTTTTTTATATCTGAATAATACTCTGTTGTATAAACATAACACATCTTTTTTTATCTATTCTTCAGTTGATGAGCAATTGGGTTGTTTCCAAGGTTTAGCCATTATAAATTGTGCTGCTATAAACATGGGTGCACATGTATCACTGTGGTGTGTGATGTTTTCAATTCTTTTGGCAAAATGGACAGAAAAGGAATAGCTGGGTTGAATGCAACATCTAATCCTAGTTTTTTGAGGAATCTCCATACTGATTTCCACACATTGATCACATTCATTATAGGGAATTTGTACCTGTACATGATATAAACTGATTTTTCCCATCCCCCTGCCTTCACTTCAACCTCTCTTCCCCTTCTTATTTACAAAAGTTTTGTTACTTTTTTCCTTCTTTTCTCATAATTATTTCCTTTTCCCTTCCTTACTCTCCCTCCTCCCTAACTCCCTTTCCAATTGAACATTGTCTTCCTATTTCATAATGTCTACTACACATTTTGGGCCTTATTTCCACTTTCAGTTTCTCACACCAGAGAAACAATGTGGTATTTACACGTGTGTCCGATTAATTTCACTTAAGAATATGGTCTCAAAGTGCATCCATTTACCTAGAAATGTCTCAAGTTTATTCTTCACTGCGGAGTAGTACTCCATTAAATAAAAAAAAATCCATATCTTTACCCATTTATCAGTTGATAGGCATTTGGGCTGCTTCCAAGATTTAGTTATTAGGAACTGTGTTGCTCTAAACATGGATGTGTGTATATCTCTGTGATGTGATGCTTTTAATTCTTTTGAGAAGATCCCAAGAATGGAAATAGCTGGATCAAATGTAATCTTTAGTCACAGTGTTCTGGGAAATCTCCATACTGATTTCCACAATGCTTGCACCAGTCTACACTCCTCCTGAGAATAGAGAAGAGTTCATTTTTCCCCACAGCCCCACCAGCATTTGTTATTGGTTGATTTCTTGATAATAGCTATTTTTTTTCTGGAATGAGAGGGAATCTCAGCATCATTTAATTTGCATCTCTGAAATGACCAGTGATGTTGAACATTTTTTCATATTTTTATTTGCCATTTCTACTACATTATCTGAGAAGTGAGTGTTGATTTCAGATGACCATTTTGTAATTGGGTCTTTATATTTGGGGGCTCTGATTTTTTTGAGTTCTTTATATGTTCTATATAGTAGTCCTTTGTCCAAGCAACAATTGGCAAAGTTTTTCCCACACCATGGGTTGTCTCTTCATTCTGTTGGTGATTTCTCTTGCTGTGCAAAAGTTTTTTAATAAGATGAGATTCCAGTTGTTGATTCTATGTAAGAATTCATCTGTGATGGGGTTTTGTTCATAAAGACTAGAAGATGCAGAAACAACTCCATACATACTTAGCCAGTGCATTTTTGACAAAGGTACCAAACACCTTCACTGGAAGAAAGATAGCCTCGTTAATAAACGTTTCTGGAAAAACTGGATTTTCACATGCCAAAGATTAAGACTAGATCTGTATATTTCACCTTGCACTAAACTGAAATTAAAATGGATTAAAGATCTAAATATTAAAACAAAAACAGTAAATCTACTAGAAGATAGAGTAGGTAGAACCCTTGAAAGTGGTGTATGAAAAGACTTCATATTGCGTTTTTAAACACAAAGAATTTAAAAATTCTAGAGTGACAATGAAATAATTTTATACTGAAATTCTTTCAAACTTTTAATCAATTATTTTAAAGATTTTCTCACCAACTTTAAGCTGTTCAGAACATAAATGGTTTTAGTCTGCAAACACTAGGCATATTTGTAAATTAAGCTTCCTTTGTTAAAACAATTCATAAATATGTTTATAAGATATGACACAATGCATACATCCTTGTAAAACTAGCAAGCAATCAATAAATATACAATCAATAAATATACAATATACAATAATAAATATACAAATTTATATTTGTAATTTTGTGTATTTGTATTTAAATATACAAATATACAAATAAAAATACAATCAATAAATATACAATGTACAATAATATACAATCAATAAAGTGAAAACAAGACACTCTTCATCTGTTCTTTTAATCCCAGTGTCTTCTCCACAAGAAAGCAATAACAGGTTGGTAAGTATCCTAGAGACTTTTACACTGTATATGTACACACACATATGTACATCTCCATGAAGAATGAATGTCGTTCTATGTCTTAGAAAAATATACATCAGTACACTTAGATTTAATCCATTTTACCTTGCAAACAACACTATACATTTTTTGTGTGTTAGTATCAAACTTATAGTGCTAGGTAAGCACTGTTTTCTTCTTGTGAAATAATTAAGAATTTAAATAGATAAAATCAGAGCAACACAAATTTAAAAAAAAAGAAAAGAAAAAATAAGACCCATGTAATGGGTCAAGTATAAGATTTCTTCCCATCAAAATAACCCAATTTAAATAGAGTTTTTGTGCAAACATACCAGCCACACTGCCAGAAGATCATTGTCTAATAATCTTGTACTATATATAAAATTTTAGCACGCTGTGCCTCCCATTTTGTCAAGGGTTTGATAACACACAAGAGACAATTCCCAGAGAAAGCAACTATTTGCTCTGTCTCTCTCTGTCTGTCTGTCTCTCTCTCTCTGTCTCTCTCAGTTGGTCATTTGAAGTGGTGTGTGTGTGTGTGTGTGTGTGTGTGTGTGTGTGTTAATAAGACTCTGTGCCAAAAGACAGGAACATGTTGAGAGTAATAAGGTTCAAATAAGTGACTTCCTAGAGTGCTTCATCTTTAACAAACACTGTCTCAGAGTTCCATGAAAAAGGACCGTGATCGTACATTTGGGCACAGGTCTTTTTATGGCTTAGTTTCAACAACTGTGAAATCATTCCAGTGGGGTAAATCAAGATTTTTCAGAGCTTTAGTCAAGAAGCTGATGGATTTTGAAGGTTTCTAACCTAAAATTTGGTGGAACAAGAATTGATCACAGGGAGCACAATGAAACGATCAGGGATGATTATAGTATTTGTCTGCAGTGTTGTTGATGTTGCTTTACTGTTCTGTTTTCTAGATATATAAAGCAGTCCCACTTTATCCTGTTACCTATAACTTATAAAAATTTAGTAGATTCTACTCTTGTAAGTTGATTTGCCAAGTGGTATTATTCCTGCTTTACCCCTCTAATATTTGTAACGCTTTTGTTCTCATGCCAGGATAGTATGAGCAAGGAGGAACACTTCCACCCATCTTAGGTTCACTGAGCGAGGCCCTGCAAATTAACAAAAGACAAATTAAGAAGAGAAAAAATTCACTAATAGATGCATTGTACAGACACTGAAGAGAACTTAGCGAAGATTGACTCTAGGGGGAGTTTGAATTCAGGCTCATGTAACATCTTAATAAAGAACGACAAATGTATAGAGAAGCAGCAAGACAAAGGAAAAGAAACCCAGGCAACAAGTTTCAACATGGCTAATATTTGAGGAAACGATTGGTAGATAGGAGTTAGTTGGCATGATTTGTTTGTACAGACTCTGTTTTCCATCTTGTCTCCAGTGATTTATTCACTTCCTGGGGAAGATGCCTTCATAGGTGAATTCATATTCTGTTCCAGGCAAATAGGGAAAAGCAGAGAACTCATCTGTGACTACTTTCTCTTAATTGCCTTTAGCTCAAAATAATCGCAATGATTCAGTAGCATGATTTGGAGTGGCATGCGCTGAGTCCTTACTTTTATTTGAAACTTCCAAGAATTCCATACATTAAAAACTGAATTGATACCTGTGAATTGGATAAAAAGTTGTAGGATATGCCATATCTAAAGGATCAGAGAAGTATAAGACAGAACCAAGGTAAATATGTACAAAAGAACACATTGCCTGTAGTATATCTCACTGGACTAGTGGCTGTTTTTTGAGAACTGATTGGTCCAAATAAATGTTGTATTTTATTTAAGGAACACTTAATTAGAGTATTATTTTAATAACAGATGGTTGAAAATAATAGTTATGCAACCAAAGCCTTACATAGGATGGTTTATTTGAGAAATTACATTTATTTAATCAGATATGACCAGATACTTTTAAAGAACTAAGGTTGATTTGATAGTGAAGAGGGGCTGGGGATTTATCTCAGCAGTACAGTGCCTGCCTGGCAAGCACAAGGTCATGAGTTCGATTCCCAGTACCAGAAAAAAAACAAAAACAAGAAAACAACAAAAAAAGATTTTATGGTGAAGGTTGATTTCACGGTTCTTACACTTACAGACTCCTCTTGACAAAATTAGTTTGGTATCTGGATTATCAGATTTCCAGGAATTCCTAACCTTATAGAATTCTCAGCCATATAGGTATATAAAGAAGGAGGTCCAGGGATTTGAGGATATTGTAAAGAATATAATGAAATTGAGAATAAAGAAAGGCATTCTACTATATACTGAAGGAGAAATCTGGCAATGATTCAATAATTCTATAATTCTTCCCTGGAATTGTCTCCTAGCCTCAAGAGTTTAATTTGAGTTCCTTATGAAACTAACCAAAATAAACTTAAGAAGTTCCCATGTAGAAACATTGACATTCTTGCTGCACTTATGTAAATAATAAAGCTAGATATAATGAAACCAATCTTATTTTGTGACCAAGAATATTTCCTGAGATTATTTTTCATCAAAAGAGGATGATTATAGAAAAAAATGTGTTTCTTTGGAAAACTATGCATCCTTATGATTCACCCTTATGAGTTATTAGATTCTAGCTCTGTTCATTGTCTTTGTATTATTTTGCAGCTCTTTTCTAATCTGTAATAACTGATACATATTTAAATTTTGTGCTATCATGGATTAACTTAATTTTTTTCTCCTAACTCCATAACAAAATACTTTTGTTGATGTGTAATCCATCTCGCCATTTATTTATTCCTTATGAATTTATGCTGTTTCATTTCACCTTTGAACTGATCATAACTACTTAATTCCTTGATATAAGAATAAAATGAAAAAAAAATTTTTTTGGTACTAGAAATTTTGGTACTAGTCATTTGTGCCACTAAGCTATATCCCTGGCTAAAATGAAATCTTTAAATTGTGCTCAAAAATTTTAAATATAATAAATGTGTCATTTATAAGTAATTTTGTCCACATATGAGTATATCTATAAGCTTTATTCCCTAAGACATGAAGTACAGTGTATAAATGATATGTAAGGCAGTTTTATAAAAATTCTGACACTTCTAGTCAACACAGAGAATACCATTAAAATTTTAATATATAGTACAGAGATAAATGGATAAAGAACGTGTGGTATCTATGCACAATGGAGTATTACTCTGTCACCAAGAAGGATATATTAGAGTTATTTGTAGGAAAATGGATGTACCTTGAGACGATAATGTTACGTGAAATAAAACGTGCATGTTTAAATATCACATAGTTTCTCTTACATGAACTATGCAAAGTATAAATAAAGAGCAAAATAAAAGATAATAGAAAGTAGGAAGAGAGATTTTTTTTCAAATGGAAGGGGGACCCTGAGTGGGAAGGACAGAAAAGGAATGATGAAAGAGCTGAGCCGGCTATGTCCATGTACCAACTCCACACAACAAATGTGATCATTGTGTACTGCAGATGTGTACTAATAAAATATAAAATGGAAGAAAAATATATTGTATGCACTTATGGAATTTTAGGAGGAATACAGGTAGTTCATGCAATATGACAGAAGCAATGAAATAGGCATAGAATGAGATCTCTGGGAATAAGCTGGGAGTACATGTAGTTTGGCTGTGGATTAGCTGTTTCAGAATTTTGCCAGTTTTGTCCACTTTCTCAGAGATTTGATTGTGGATTAACATTTCAACCTTTGAATTCAACCCAAACATTATGAAAATTCAGCAATTAAACTTTTTTTTTATACACTTGGGCTTAGTATAAATGAAAGTTGTAGAACTTCTGATCTTAGAAGTCTGAATACTGAATAGCATCCACATGCATTAAATAATTTTTACAAAAGTCTCTTCATAATTAGTGGAAAAAGAGATTGTCCACATTTTCCCCATTAAATTTCCATTACTTAATTGATTAAATAATAGTACTAAGTTTGAACATAAATCTCATTCCAATAGGAGTTTTGCCTAAAATGAAACGATATTTTCCTTCCAGAAGTAAGATGGTACTGCTCTGAATATTCCTGGCTCTGGTTTGCCTCCTTCTTGAGAGCCTCATCCCTTTCTCTAGAATTTATTTCAGGACTACATCACTTCTCTTCCTGATGACATTTTAGACTTTTAGTGGTTGGGAGAATATTTTCTTTATCTTTGTCGTTTACCCAACATTCAGCACAGCTTCCTGTGAACAAACAGCAGTCAATAATAGCCTCATGATTATCAGTGTGGAAAAGGCACTTTTGCCACTGGGCACCAGGTCCCTGAGAAAATCTAACAGTGCTATGTGAAACTTATCTAAGAAAAGACTTGCATGACTTGCATGAGAGTCAGAACTGTTTTTCTTATCCAGAAAGGATGATATTTTAATGAAAAGTTTGTAAACTCACAAATAAAATTAAGAACAATATCTAGAAATATTACTCTGCATATACAATAAACATGCTATAACAGTATAGCATGGCTGGGGATATAACTCAGCAGCACAAGCGCCAGCCTGGCAAGCACAAGGTCTTAAGTTTGATTCCCAGTTAAAAAAAAGAACAAAAAACCCAGCAGGAACAACAAAAAAAGCCAGTACAGTCAAACTTTTGATTCTAACATTCCATACATTGTAGTAAAAATTTTGATATTTATAAAAATGTTCTAAATATTTGAAATATTTGCTTGTTGGGTAAGTTATTCTAGGTCATTTGATGGCATTTCCCACAACTACTGGTTAATTAAATAGGGACATCTTGTGTAGAGGAAAGATTCGTATCCTGGGATTTCCTAGGGGAGGAGAAAAGCATACAGGCATTGATTGTGAAATAAGTCTGTGTGACCACTTCCTGAGGGAAGCTTAAGGAGGACCACTCTTCTATCTTTTAGTTTTGGCATGTCTATCTTTTAGTTTTGGCATGTCTACCTTTTAGAAGGATGATGTAGGAAGGCTGGATTACCAGGAGTTTTTACCCTATGACTTTCTAAAAATTATCAATGTGAAGAGATTGGAGCCTGACATCAATCAGTTTAGTCTCAAAAATGATTTGTAAATTGTGAAAATTTTGTTAGAAATCCTTGATACAAATGGCAGAAGGGGGGCTGGGGATTTAGCTCAGCGGCACAGCACCTGCCTGGCAAGCTCAAGGTCGTGAGTTCGGTTCCCGGTACCGGAGAAAAACCAAAAAAAAAAAAAAAAAAAGACAAATGGCAGAAGGTGTGAATTAATTAGGAGACATCAAACTCTAAGAGAAACCTTATGTAATTTCTTCCATCATATATCCAAGATGCCAACATTTTTGGGTTTGGTATTTCATATGAAAGCAAACACATCAAAATACAAATAAAATTCTCTGTAAATCACAGCTTTAATAATATGATTTCTAATAAAATCTATCACTTGACATTAGCCAGGGGAGAACCAGTTCAGTAAGTAGAATGAGTTTCCACCAGAAAATCATTTACCAGTAGAGTTTTTAGAAAGGCTACCAGATACTAGGACTTAAAATAGTTAGGAATGACATTGTTCCCTGTTTTGTTAGATTTGCTTTTGATTAATCTTGATAAATACAGCAAAATTTCTTATCAATCAGATTAGGAGATGTAGAAACAGAAGAGTTTTGAGAAGATTAGCAACTAAGAACATGATCAACAATACATTCAGGTTTTGATTCATCTGGTCTTTTGTCAGGACACTGCAGAGTTGAAGCCATTCCCCAGTGTAGAAGGAGAAGCGTTCCCCAGTGGGGTTTTCCAATTTAACATAAGCTATCAGGAATATACCTTTGGATGTGAGAAAAGTGGAACACATAATAATTATATTTATTGTAATATTTACTTCTTGCCAATAGAAAAGCATACTTTGCAGCCAAAAATCTTTTTTGCTTAGCTACAATTTGGTCGGATTTTGGTGAAAAGTGTTTTCCCCAGAGTGACACCAAGAGCACTCAGGTTACATTCACTCATTAGATTGTGATTTTGTGAGGCATATAAAGGTGTTTCCCAGTGCTGCACTGACTTTCAGGATTTCTTATTCTGCCTAGAAATCATCGGATGGCCACATAAATGCATCTTATGTTTTTGGAATCATTATGATACCACTCTGGAAGACACTATTCTAGACTTAAGTCTAGGTAACTGGACAAATGTTCACTTAAAAAAAGCCATCACGTCATTTTTTATGTAAAAAAAACCAATCCATGTAATATAACAATATATTAATTATGCAAGTGAAACTAACAGAAATATTGATGGAGAAATTACCTTTTGCTCTTTTCAATGACTTTCAAAATAGCCTTGGGTTTTTCTTTTTGTTTTTAATTGGTATAAGACTTGTGCATGCTTATGGAGCATTATGTGATGTTTTGATGTATTATGTAGTATTAAAATCAGGATAAGCATATCTATGTCATACGTACATATCATACATTGTATAAGGTTCAAATGAGGACAAACATATCTACATCTTCAAAATTTGTCATTTCTTTGTGGTGAAAATATTCCAAGTGTATTCTAGCTTCCTATGAAATCTAAAGCTCGGGGCTGGGAATTTAGCTCAGTGGCACCACGCCTGCCTGGCAAGCGCAATGTGGTCGTGGGTTCGATTCCTGGTACCAGAAAAAAAAACCAAAAAATTAAAAACTAAAAAAAGAAATCTAAAGGTCTTTAGTGTTATCTATAGATACTATTATAAAATAGCACATCAGATGTTCTGATTTCTATCTACTGCAATTTAGTTATCCATTAATCAACCATTTCCCAACTCTCCCGCATTCCCTCATCCCCAAACTGATATCTCCCATTCTACTCAAAACTTCTGTGAGATCAAAATTTTTAGATTCTACCTATAAGTGAGATCATGTGGTAGCTGTCTTTCTGTGCTTGGCTTTTTCAGTTAATTTGACTTCCAGTTTCACCCACGTCATTAAAAATGACAAGAATTCATTATTTTATATGGATAAATAGTACTGTCACATTTTTAATATATTCATTAATTAATGGATACCTGGGTTGTTTCATTTCTTGGTTGCATACTACAATAAATGTGGGAATGGCTTTTTCTTTAAGTACAAAGTTTTACTCTCAACTAGAAGAATTTAAATCAGTAAAATTGTTTTGATGCTTCCTGAGCTGTGACTGTAGCTCTGTGGTAGAACACTTTAGTACAAAGTGAGTTCAAGGCCAGCCTGAACTGCATAGTGAAACCCTGTCTCTAAAATATACATACATATTGTGAGTACTGATTTGAAATGATGGCTGCACAAATCTGTAAACTATCTAAAAACCATTTGACCATACACTTAAGATGGGTAGATTTAATGACTTGTAAATACTGTTTCAATAAAGTTTTTTTAAGTAGTTTTTCATATAGCTAGATTATACCACTGTAGTGATCCTATTTGAGATTCCAAATATACAGTCATAGTATATCTTGTTAATATCTGATATTTTACCATTAACAACTTATTATTTGGGCTATGAATTTTACAAAAAATTGTAAATGCCATTTAGATAGATAACACGTGAATAGTAGTTACTTTGGATGAGAGAAAAAATCAATGCTTTATGTGATGTTCTGATGTATGGACCATTATATGATATGGATGATTTCACAAAGAAATGACAAACTTTGAAGATGTAGATACGTTTATCCTCATTTGAACCTTATACAATGTATGATATGTACGTATGGCATAGATATGCTTATCCTGATTTTAACATTACACAGTACATCAGAACATCACATAAAGCATTGATTTTTGCCTCTCATCCAAAGTAACTAGTCTTCATGTGTTATCTCTCTAAATGGCATAATCTTTGTGGATGAATTAGAAGCATGCAGTAAGATATAGTCCATGAGATAACTTTGTAAGATATTGAGAGGAACTGAACATGAAAGAGACAGAATACAGTCAAAAGCAGGGAAATTTCTCAGGAAGCAAAAATAAAAACTGAGTGTTATTGAAGGGGACCCAGAACAACAGAAAAGCACTGGAAATTCTGAGGAAATTTTATCGTTCCTGTGGAAAAAAGATTCAAGAAACTGCACAAGTATGCCTGTAATTTCATCACTCTGGGATCCTGAGGCAGAAGGGCTGCAAGTTTAAATCCAGCCTGGGCAAGTGCGTGACTTAACAAGATCCTGTATCAAAATCAAAACAAAATAAAAAGGACTAGGGACACAGCATAGTGTGAAGGTGCTGGATTCAATCATCATACTGATAATAAAACGACTGAAGGAGGTGGCTGATTGCTTACTACGCCTAGTACTTCCAAACGTGCTTTCTCGTGTAACCGTTACAGTGCTCATGTACGTAAGATATAGTTACAAAAGGTTAGTAGAGTTCTGCAATGAAACAGTGGGCTCTGCTAGTCAAATGGTGATCATGAGGGTGAAATCCACTGAGCCAAACAGAGCCCAGCTGCTTAGAGTACCACTGTGGTACAGAGAAGCTCTTGGGTGGTCTTAGAAAAAAGGTTACAGAATGTCTCAATGAAAAGAAGTATCTTGGTACATTTTTAAATTTTATGCTACATGGTTGAATTCCTAAACTATTCTGTTAATTGAAGATGGGGCAGTTATTCTAGTAAAATAATTTTTTTAATGTATAGTGAATTATGTTCTTACAAGCAGTACTTTCTATGACATATGACAATACTGATTATAGTGTTTCAGGGTAAAAATTCTGAAAGAGGCCAGTTTTTCCTGGTTCCACCACTTTTTTTGCAGTTGTGTAATAAGAATATTTAACCATTGCACAAAGACATTCATCTCCAAATACCCGTAAGTCTGGAAGCCCCGGGACAACTCTTCTGTGTGCTCAATACTCTTATCTCTCCACCTCGGTTAGTGCTTCTGAAACAAGCATGAGAGACTGTAGATCAGAAAGTTACTTTTATAACAGTCTCTCTGTTATGATTTCACTGGAGCTAAATCAGCACAGAGCCAGTTGACAAGATACTCATCTAATGCAGGGAAGAAATGTCACTCTACTTCCTCGATGCCTGCAGAGTCCCAGAGATTTTGCCGAAATACTTTATAGATTTGCACTTTCAGAGTTAAGATACAGAAGACTTGAATGAAATAGATAGTTCTCCTTCCAAAGAAAGATACTCAGTTTCCGCACCAAGCATGTAATGTTTTCTCCTGTATCTCAAATTATGTTGTGAAGGTCGATATCCACATCTTCTTAGTTAAGGAATATAATATTCGACATTGAAACCATTTTACAACAGAAGGGTTTAGACTTCAGTGATTATACTTTTATATTAAAAAACCTCGTTAGTAACACATTTTTAAAATTTATTTCATAATAAAGCAGCAATTTGTATAATATTTGCCCATGGACTATGAGGACTAAGGAATATACACAAATGTATAGAAATTCTATAGCAGCTTTTTTTGTCTCAGGAACTGTATTGCAAAAAGTGTGTTTAGGATGTTTCCAAAGGCTAAATGTGACTTATTTAATGATTTATGCAAGGCTTGATAAGAACAATGCTGAAAAATAGTGGCATCACAGGATGAGGGCCATGCAATGACCTCTTTCTCTAAAGCTGACCTCCAGCAATGTACCATCACCTTATTATATACATGAAACACATGAAGAGCTCTTTTGCATCTGATGGCAAATACTGTTAGATAAATAAGTCAGTTGTGGGCGCTGACACATTTAATCAGTTTTATGTCTGTATCTAGAATGTGTTTCCAAGTTCAGAGTATTTAGCCTACCAATAACAAGGCTATTAAGAAGTAAACTCACATAATTATGATTTTAAAAAAAAATGACTTCAATATTTGCCAAAGGCAAAGGCAGTTCAAGAGACAGTTCAAGTGAAAGGACGATATAGCAGATTCTCTGTCAATAGTGTTAATATCTAACTCTGTTGAACTTTTGAAATATCGTAGGCACTGCACTAAAAATTCACATATTTTTTAAAGTCAATCCTAGCCAGAACTTTGAGGTATATTCAGTTTTATGAATATTACCTTTTTAAACAGTTGGGGTTGCAAGCAAAAAAAAAAAATATTCATGGCAAATACGCAGTGAGGCAGACACTAGTGTTGTCTATCTAGTATTTATTTCTGCTGCCAGAAGTCCCACTGCAGATGTGTGTACAGCTGCCTGTCATGGATCATTATTGATATAACCTGGAGATCAGAAACCTATTTTCTCTGAAGGGTAAGATAGTAAATAGTTTATGTTTTGTGGTCCAGCAGGTTTATCTTGAAATTATTCAACTTTGTAGATGTAGCACGAAAGCACCTTACAGTAAGGATGTGTGTGGTTATGCTTGAATAAAACTACATTTACAAAAGCAGAAAGCAGAGAACATTTGACCATAGGATGTAGTTTGCTGACTTTAGACCCAGTTCCATCATGGGCATTGTGTTTCTCAAATTTTCAGTTGATGGTGGTATGATCTCATAATACCACTCACACGAATGAAACCAAAACAGACATTGGCTGGAAGGCTTTGGGGGCTCATAATGGCAAAGTCCTTTCCTCTTTCCTTCTATTTTTTATTTTGAATGCTTTGATGGAACAGAAGTTGTCATTTTGTTACTACAAGGCAACCAAGTGATGTGGTAAGAATGGAAAAACAAGAAGGAGGGCTTCTTGAGTTACCCATGGTGAAGTCGAGTGGCTGAACTATTGCCTGCAACTGCTTACTTTTGAAATTATCCTTTTAAGGAAAAATAAGATTTTATTTGTGTAAAAACATTTTGTTTGGGTTATTTGTTTCAAAGAAGGGAATCCTGATGCATTTCACCTGAAATTTAAATATAAATGCATAATGCTAGTGGGCTAAATTGTTCACTGTAATTTTTCAGAGTATAATGTTGTTATATTAACAATATGGTGATCTACATTTAGGGCACAGGTGAAGCTATAGTGCCCTATTTAGAGTATATGAAGTTATTCTTTAGCATCCGTTACTGTTTTGTAGATGTCAACATATTCTGAAAAGGCATTTAAGTCTCCTTTCTCATCTTTTAGCTCTCTGCTGGTTCTCAACAGTAAGAGATTATGAATACTATTAAGAACTTGTTAAACTTTCAAACTCTGAATACCATTGCAATAGTTTTAATTTAGCAGACTTTATATAATTTACATGTTAAGTTATTATACTAGGTGAATATGAAACAAATAACCATGGAAAATACTTTTCCAGCATCTGAATTCTTTTCCGTAACCAGAGTCAATGACAGTAAATTTTATCAATAGAGCTATTGCCAAAGATCACTGCTATGAGATCCCTGTCTTCTGACCAACAGCTGATCATCTGTCTTACAATAATACCTTTAAACGGAAGTGCTGTTGTGTTGATTAGCAATTTTATTCATTTGGTTGCTTGTTTCTTCTTTTTGGTTGAGTATTGTTGAGCAGTATTCAGTAAATGTAGTTATGGGAAAGACATGAATGGTTAGGTGGCAAGGTTGTGGGTATGTTTTTCTGGATTTAGTCATGAAGCCTACACAGATTTTATCCAGTGTTTTCACTATAGTAAAATATCAATAAATATTTGCTGACCAGGTCATAGATTTAAATGAGGAGAGATACAGATTTCATCAACATTCGATCGACAAATTTTTATGGCAGTGAACAATGTGGCACACTGTGTGATGCTTACGGCCATAGACACTGAAGCCATAAGTTCTACATTCAAATTCTGGGTTTAATGAGTGGCCTTGAGGAGTTACATAGGTACCTCATTTTATCTCATCTAACAAATGAGAATGCATTTGTTTTCCCCACTTTATGTAGTCATTGAGAACATTAAGTGAATTAACATGTGCAAGTAATTTAGAATAATACCTAATATACTATTATTATCTTGTAAATACTGTGTTTATTAAAAGTTTGAACATTTAAATACCTTAGTGGGAAATGTAGTCTAACTTGCGGAATGCATTACCACTCATTCTGTTGTCTTTATTACTTTCACACATTTATATTAATACTGAAGACTAAAATTTGAGACCTTTGTTTATACATTATTGTTATATTATAATTAATTTACAAAATATAGTGAAGAATGTGAATTACTATCATATAGATAGAGCTTATGAAGTCAGAAATAAGCTAAAATACCCAAGGTTCAAGTAGCCAATGGGTTCATTAGCTAAATTCCCCCTAAACTGAGGTAGAGGATGTGAAGAATCCCAAAGTTCACTTTCTGGATCTGCTTTCTGGAGTCTTAGGATCTCCAGGATAAGTTTTTAGCACTTCTATCTTGCACAGATATGTTAGTTCAGGCAAACTGCAGTGTGGTGTTCCTGACCCTGGTATCATAAGAACATTGCTCCTGCAGCGATCCATGCTCACTGGATTGATTCCTCTCCAGGACCCATCCAAGCAGATGTTCTGCCAGGACAGGGAGTGTGGCCTGAGCTACAGATGACTTTTAAAACATTTGTGCTTGTTTTCAGTGCCTCTTTTTCTGTGTTGCATGACCCTCAAATGAAATTATAAGTGGAAAATGGAGAAAGTAAACAGGCCGAGATAGACTGGTTAGTGAGATGAGGCTTTAACACACCTGCTCACCTCACTGGTAAGAGCTGTGCTTTATACCTAGCCTGAGTCTGAGGATTACATCATAAAGAGTGTTGATTGGTCCGTGTTAGGTGTGCAGTAGTTCCTGCTGATGATTTTGTTATTCTGATCTTCATCTGGAGGGAATTACTGCTCCTCCCTAGCATCTTGCCCAATGCCTTGGGTGTTGACTAAATAAAAATTTTGTAAGCATTTGAGGTCAAAAGAAGGGATTGAGTATAGAGAAAGAAAGAAAAGATAGTTGGAGAAGAGAAAGGACCAGAAAAGGAAATAAGTAGATTTCTAATGCAAATTTCATAGATTTTAGAAATTTGATGCAGATTGTACCTGACTGTTATGTTTTTTGGCCCCAAAGAAGCTGAGAACAAAGATATTTCATAATTGTTCATAACAAGACAGTGCTTGCCACAATTACCATCCATGCCCTCCTTCATTCAGTCCACTGAATCATCTGATGAAAATTAGTTATTGTACATGTATCCTAGGTACTGGAATGGAACTCATTCATAAGTCAGGGATTTAGTGTATTGAAGTGGCTTTCTAGGTTTTGTTTTTGTTTTTTGTGTTTTGTGTTTTTTTTTTGTCTCTTTGAGACAGGATCTCGCTATGCACTTCAGGCTGCACTTGAGCTCAGTTTGTAGCCCAGGCTGGTCTCCAACCTGCAAGGATCCTCCTGCCTCAGCCTCCCAAGTGCCGGGATTACAGAACGGTGCCACCACACCCAGCCTGAATTGGCTTTCCAAATACCCTTTCCATTTTTTTCCACCAGTATAGCATAAATTTATTATTTTAAAGAGAAAAAAAACAACAAAATAACAACAAAGATAAAAAAAACAACACAAAAACAATCAAAATGATACAGAATTTCAAAACAAGATGACAGGAAATTAACAATGGTTGCTAATCTGAAGAACTAAATTGAAGACAACAATATGCAATATAACAACCATTGCTGAATTTCTACCATCTTGTGTAGTGAAACTCTATTTCATTTCTAATTTTTAAAAAAATTACTGTTTATTCTCTTTAACTGTTTGATCAATCTTGCATTCTTACATCTGGTCATCTGAGCAACTTCCTTGAATATAACCTTTCTTTTCTTATATGAATTTTACTTTTCTGGATTAAAATTTTGCGACTTCTACCTAGCCAAATTATCTAACAGCAAAAACTTCATCACGTTAAACCTGTTTCTTCATCTGGAAAGTGGGCTGGAGCAAGGCTTAACCAACATAACACAGTGCTACCTTGCTGCCTGGGTGTTTTTGTTTAGAAACTATTTGGTTCATGAACAGAAGTATTCAGTAATATTTTGTTTTATTTACAAACTCTACATCAGGTGACAAACATGGACCATGCGGCCATCTTTCCCACACAGACACCGACGTGGTCACCTTTTCCAAAATTATAGAACAAATTAAATTTGTGAACTGAAGTGCCATTGTAAAAGGTGAAAGATTTATACAATCTGAAGAGAAACCAGAGTATAAATTGCCATTGTATTTTGTATAGAATGTAGAATGCCTGGTACACAGCAGGTAGTTAATAAATTTTAGACATTTTCTTCCCCTTATCTTTGTAGTGTGCCTCTTCCACATGAGAGGTGTTAGCAAAACACACTGTAAATGCTTAAATTAAAATAAATCATTAGAGTACAAGTCACACTGTCACTAATACCCCTCAAAATACTCCTTTCACTTCAGGTGCACTTGTGCCACAATTTTTGCTACTTTCTGAAGCTGTTCTGGAACTCTCCTTTCATGAATGTCGTTAGGGGCATGGTCTGGTTACCTCGATGTCTTGACTCAAAAAGTTACCATTCATGGTAACCAGGAAAGAGCCAGTGGTTATACCAGTAAGTACCTAGCCAGATGCGGTGAATAAGGTGAATGTGGACATTCTCTTGTGATTTTAGTTGCCAGGAATTGCTGTAAACATTTTGAATTGTTTCAGAACATAGAAACAGCCACAAAAAGGAACTCATGAAAGAACTCATGAAAGAAAACTTTCAGAACTGCTCCAGAAAGTGGCAAAGCAATCAGACAAGTGCAAATTGAGGGGTAATATTCTGAGGGTCATTAATGGAAGTGTCATTTACTGTAATAAATCTGTACTTTTATCACTCGTATTTATTGATCATGTCTCATAGCATTTTACTGTAAACATTTAGAAAAGCAGTATAACGTTTATAATTATACTTTTGTTTAAAATATGTAAATGAGTTTATGCTGTTTATTCAACTACATTTGTACTATTTGATACTATTTTTTAGTTTTTGTGAATTATAGACTGTGTGCAGTAGTTCCATTTGTGCAGTTATTTTGAGTTATTCGTTGAGATCTAATGCCCAATATTATGGCTACATTAGGTCCAAATTATAAAGATTTGTATATTTTTAAGATATACTTGTATTATTTTAAAAAGTTATAGATGCATGGAATGCATCATATCAAAGAAAAAAATTGCACTAATATAACATGCTTCATGGGGCTGTGTGCTATTTAGAAATAGTAATAGTACTGTGATGAAAGCAGTCCTGGAGTCAGTCTGTACGGGTAGAAAATCTGAATTCCTCCACTTAAGTGTAAACTTAGATAATTTCCTATGCTCTCTTCAGTGTCCATTTTCTTACCTCTTAAAATATACATAATAGCTGCATCTTCTGTTGTGATTTCTCTGATAAGAAACATTCAACAAATACAAGTCTGGCCATAAGTAAATATTACAGGTGTTAATTTGAAGTTTCTGCTTATTATTATGGCTATATATATAGGTTATGATGCTACAACAAGTTGACTTAATATGATTGAAAAATTTCAGTTGTATAATGGAAGATTGTTACCCTCTTAGACGGCACTCTAGAAGTAAAGCTAGTGCTAGGTCGTGAGTTTGATTCTGCATTAGGTGGTAGCGTTACATCATATGATTAGCTAGGAACTCATGTTCCTTCTATATTGTCGATCTGATATTCCTGGCAGTATTACCCTTATCTTCATGATCAAAGCTGGCCACTACGGTGTGCTAGTAGAAGGGAAAGGCTGCAGGAGAGTGGAGTAAGAGCAAAGAATTGTCACCTTTATTTATAAGGATGGGACTCCAATGTTGGCCATAATACTAAGGCACATATTCTAGAATTTGCCTTACATTGCTAAAACTAACATCACCTATGGTGATAGCATTGCAAACAAGTCAGATATAATTTCTGCATATTCATAAAAAGAAAACAAAAAGGGCAATAAATTAAGGCATTTCTGAAATTTTTTCACACTAGATTGTAGACTACTAAATTACTTACTGAATCAGAATTGTTGCTGTCCCTAGTTTTGAGCACAATTGTATTTTTGTGTAATCAAAATCATTTGTGATGTGACTTTTCCAAAAAACTACTCTGCCTGGCTAGCTCAAGGTCATGCGTTCAATTCCTGGCACAGGAAGAAAAACAAAAAAAAAAAAAAAAAAAAAAGTACTCTGTTATTTCCCCTGGGATTTTACTCCAAGCCACTAACACCTGTCTTCTAATGTAATTCTTTCTTATTTGGTGAAATTAAACTCATAAATTCATTTTTCCACTGACTTTCATGTCATCAGTTGTTATGTAGCTTCTTTTAGAAGTCAGCAGGAAGTTTACTCAAATAGATAATCAATATCTGAATGATAATTCTATGCAAAGGAAGAATCATTCACACCATGTGCTAGTATCTTAATTTTCTTCCTTCCTATATTTGACAGGTTTAGCAACTCCAGTGCCTTTAGCTCCACATTTTGGAGTGTAGAGGAAACAAATATATATACATGTTATATATAATTTAAATGATGATATAATTATGGTTATGGCAAGCAGCATTTGTCAAAATAATAGAATTTTTATCTCGGAAATTAAGGATTACATATTGAAGTTTCCTTTTCAGCTAAATGTCAGGTTTAAGATTTGATCTTATGCCACTTACAAATCATTCAGTCATGTAGTTTCTATTCATGGGTTCTCACAGAAGACATGAGATTCTTGGGTCTCATGTCCCAGGTTTAAAGAGGGTCAGGGAGGGGCTGGGGATTTAGCTCAGCGGCAAAAGCGCTTGCCTGGCAAGCGCAAGGTCGTGAGTTCGGTTCCTGGTACCGGAGAAAAAAACCAAAAAAATAAAAAAATAAAAAAATAAAGAGGGTCAGGGAGATGGTGCACATACAGTGGGACTGAAGAACTTGCTTTTTTAGCAAGCAGCAAGGAAGCCTGCTTTTTGTTCCAGAGTGAGATACAACTCATATTTTCTCACAGTAAGAACCACCCTAAGCAATGTCCTAAAGTGGAGTACCAAGGCCAAAAAAGATGTTAGTATCCTGAGGGAACAATGGCGATTGGAAGCTAGTGCTATATGTCATGAGAATAAATATTTTCCTGGTAGGGGAAAGAAAGTGGTGAATTGTCCGTACTCTTTATCCTTTATCTTGCTCTGCTTCCTTCCAAGGAATGTTGTCATATGTTTAAGGAGTGGGATGTTTACTATATTAGACTGTTAAGTTATATGTAATTTAACAACACATGTGATAAGACAAACAGTACTTTAAATATAATAAATTTCTGCAATACTAACATGAAATTCTTTTATGATTGTTCCTACCAAGGTCTTCAAACATGCTCTTCTGAATTTGTCTCTATGTCATAATCTTTAAAGTAATATCTTTGAAAAGACAATCCACAGAGTGGGAAACTATTAGCTAACTGTTTTTCAGACAAAGGACTTATATCTAGAACATATGAAGAACTGAAAAAACTCAGGCCCCCAATTCAAAGACCCAGTCCAAAAATGGGCATTTGAGATGAATACACACTTCTCAGATGAAGAAATACAAATGATAAAAAATGTTCAACATCATTTGTCATTCAAGAGATGCAAATTAAAATATCACTGACATTTCATCTCACCCCATTAAGAATAGCTACCATCAAGAAATCAACTAACAACAAATGCTAGAGGGCCTGTGGGGAAATCTCCACTGTTTGTGGCAATGTGGGCTGGCACAACCACTTTGGAAATCCATCTGGAGATTCCTCAAAAAATTAGGACTAGAGGTGCCATTTAATCCAGCCATTCCCTTCTGGATATTTCCCCAGAAGAATTGGAAACATCATACCACAGTGATACATGTGCACCCATGTTTATAGCAGCATAATTTGTCACAGCAAGAACTTGGAAACAATCCAAACGACCATCAACTGAAATATAGATAAGAAAAATGTGGCATTTTTATACAATGTAGTAGTACTCAGCTATAAAGAAAGATAAACTCGAGGCTTTTATAGGTAAATAGATGCAACTTGAGACCCTACACATAAGCAAAATAAATCAGACCTGCATATGTAAACACCATATTGTCTCCCTAGTGTAAGAACCTGAAAGAGTAAACAAAACTGAAAAATGCAATAGGTATTGTAAAAGGAAAAGAAATTGTTCAATAGGAAAGAACAATTGGAATGAGGGAAAGGAGAAAAGAAAGAAAGAAGGAAGGAAAAAATACATATATTAGCTAAAATAATTATACTACCAATTTCTATTAGTTTATTGAAAAGAACAGTTAATATTTAATTATTTGATGAATCCTGCATGCTTATATCTCATAATCATGGCAACTACTTTGAAGATAATGATAAGTAATACAACAAGCATTGTTGATTTCCTATCATCTTGTTTTAAATTTCAGTATTGTTTTTATAATTTTTGTGTTGCTTTTGTCTTTATTTTTGCTACTTTGTCTTTGTTCTTTTCTATGTGAAGTAATACAAAAATAAAATAATATCTTAGTATGAATTTATAACTTTTCAGTTATTTTTCAACTTTCAAGCTCTGAAAGCCCACAGGGATCAGCCAGAGCCTCCACTACTCTGTGACCTGCAGGAATGGGAGATACATAGGAACACTAGCACTGTACATAGGGAAAGTAACCTAGAAGTCAGACACAAACCTGGCATTCTCCCTGAGAATAATCCCAGGTTAACCTTCTGGAGCAAGAGATATAACTGGGAGGAAAATCAGGATACTCAATTTTACAGCCATCTCACCCTCTGAAACTGCCACCTTTTCAATCCTAAGGCATATGGAGATTCTGAGAAGTACAATACACACCTGAGAAGCCAGAAAATGGGGCCTGGTCTAAATATAACAAACTGAGCAGGTTGAAGAGGTAGATAAATACCAGAATGCAGACAAAATCAAAACCACATCACAAGAAAGGAGATATTAACTAAAAAGACCTCTATACTGACAACAAAGACTTTCCACTATCACTGATCCTTAATCCTTGGTGGACACACACACACACACACACACACACACACACACACACACACACACAGATTGAAAAACATTAGTAAAAAGGCAATACAATACATTCAAAAGCTTCCAACTCTCCCAAAGGTGACCCAAGGCATATTGATAGAGAGGAAATGAAAAAAAGTACAATTACAGGAAGTGGTTAAAATAAAAAAACTCAAACAGGTGCTGGATGAGCTCAAACATAATATAACTAAACAGGATTTAGTAAAACGATCAGTGAGCTTACACAAGATACAAAGGAAAAGCTAACTAAGCTAACCTTAAGTGGTTCAAACCATGAATAACAAGATTAGCACAATACAGTATCAGAGTCCATGAAAAGGTGGAGAAAAGAAATATAGAAAATAAAATTATTCTGAAAATATTGGCAGGAGAATGACTGATATGAAAGAGTGCCACAATTAGAAGAGAGGGCTCATGGAGGTGACCATATCCTCAGATGTACATTAAAAAAAACACAAGATATCATGAGATTTTGATTCAACAGCTGCTCATTATCCCAGAGAAGACTAACCTGAGATTAACTGGAGTTAAAGATAAATCAGAAGATGACAAGAATGGCACAGTACACCTGTATACTGAAATAAGAGCAGAAAACTTGCCAAATATAAGGAAAGATTTCAACCTACAATTAAGCAAGGCATGTAGAACACTAAATAACCATGACCAGAAAATAACTACTCCATGACATATCATAGACCAAATTCTGGAATTCCAACATGAGGACAGAATCTTAAAAACTATGAGACAGGGGCTGGGGATTTAGCTCAGCGGCAAAAGCGCCTGCCTGGCAAGCGGAAGGTCGTGAGTTCGGTTCCCGGTACCGGAGAAAAACCAAAAAAAAAAAAAAAAAACTATGAGAGAAAAACAAGAAATGAATTATAAAAGTAAATCCATTAGAATTACAGCAGACTTCCCCACACAAACTTTAAAGGCCAGGAGAGCTTGAGGTGAAGTGTTTCAAGCCCTAAAAAGAAAATAAAAACAGCATTTAACAAATAATATAACTTGAAAAACTGTTTGTCAAAATTGATTGAAGAAATAAGGAACACTCAGAAAATTTTAATCAATTAATGATCACCAAAGTAACACTTAAAAAATGCTCAAGGATATCCTACTCAGAGATAATAAAACAAAAAAAATACCAAAATGTCTAAAGGAATGAACATATCTGTCTGAATAAGCAGCTAATATGATGAGAAAAATCAATAAATCAGCATTAGAATGATGGGGTTCATTCAGCACCTTTCAGTAATATCACTCAAAATAAATGCTCTGCAATCAGCAATCAAAAGGCACAAATGGGCAGACAGAGTCAGAAAACAAATCCTAATGTGTGCTGCATTCAAGAGACACATTTAATAGAAAAACACATTCACTGACTAAAAAAATCACAAGACGGGAAGCAATGTTTATAGCAATAGAAGTGTAAAAGCAAAAGGAGCAGTTATACTATTTTCTCAAAAAGTGAACTTCAAGACGAAATTGATTAGAAAAGTAAAAGAAGGCCACTACATACTGGATAACGGAAAATTTCAACAGAAAGAGGTAATGATTATAGATAAATATGCACCAAATACAGAAACACTCAAGTTCATAAAACAAACACTGCTGCACATAAGAGATCAGGTAAATATCAACACAGTCATCGGGAGGACCTCAATACCCTACAGTCGCAAATAGATCAACCAGAGAAAAAAAATCAACCAAGAAATATTTGAGTACCTTTGAACATCTTTGAACAAATAGATTTAAGAGATATTTACAGATAGCTCTACAGAGTATTTCACTCAACATGACAGAATACATATTCTCAGTAGCACATATGACTTTCTTTGAAATATACCACATACTAGTAATAAAGTGTGCCTAAATAAACACAAAAGAATTAGAATTACCCCATGCATATTATTAGATGTAGTGGAATTAAAGCAGAAATAACTGGCAAAAGAAACCACATAAAGTGTGCAGACACATGGAGATTAAACAATACATTCTTAAATAATCTTTGGTCACAGAAGAGATCAAAGAAGGAATTAAACAGTTCATAGAATCATACAATAAACCTAGTACAACATACCAGAACCTATGGAACACAAAGCAATCTTATCAGGGAGACTGATATATGTAAATGCTCACATTCAGAAAAACAGAGTACGCCCAGACAAATAATCTAATGGTGCACCTCAAGGCCCTCGTAAAACAAGAACAATATAAATCCAAAGCTAGAATGAGGAAGGAAATGATAAAGATAGAAGTAGAAATTAATAAATTCACATCTAACAAAACCACAAAGGATTAATGAATTGAAGGCTTAATTCTTCACAAGGATAAACAAAATTGAAAAAACTCTTAGCTGAACATATTAAAAGAAGAAAATAAAAGATGCATATTGGAATTAGATATGAAAAAGGTAAAATCATAAGGGAAAAAGTGAAATCCAGTTTCTTAGGAACTACTTCAAAATCCTGTACTCCAAAAAGTAACAGAATCTAGAAGAAAAATTTAGATTCCTAGACAATTATGTATTACTAAAATTGAAACAAAAAGATATAAAAACCCTGAGAAGTTCAATGACAGTTAATGCAACTGAGGCAATAATAATAATAACAACAATAATAATAAACAACTACTACCATGTGAACATGATTGGTCTTTGAATTCTACAAAATCTTCAGGGAAGATGTAACGCCAGCTCTTCTCAAATTCTTTAATATCATTGAAAGGGAAGGAGTACTGCCAAATTCATTCCTTGAAGCTAAAATTACCTTGATTCCAAAGCCAGACAAGAATTTAAGTGAAGTTTGCTGGGCATAGTGGTGCATATTTGTAATCCCAGCACTAAGAAGTTTGAGACAGGAGGATTGCTGTGAGTTTGAGACCTACCTGGGCTACAAAGTGAGCTCAAGGCCAGCCTGAAGTGCATAGTGAGACCCAGTCTCAAAATAAAAATTAAAAAAAAAAAAAGAAACACAACTTCCCTTTAATGAACATAGAGGCAAAAATCCTCAAAAAGTAACTGGCAAGTGGAATGCAAACCATTCATCAGAAAGATCGTAAATTGTGATCAACTATGCCTTATTCTCGGCATGCAAAGATGGTTCATCACATACAGAAATCGATGTGCTATATCACATAAACATAAGAAAACACAAAAATCTCATCACTCTCTCTTGACAAGCATATAAATTGTTTTCAAGAATTAGCTATTATAAATTATGCTGCTATAATACTTTGACTCTTCCAGGAAGATACCTAGAAGAGGAATGTCTGGGTTAAATTAAATTGCTAGTTTTAGTTTTTTTTTTAGAAATCTCCATCATCATTTTAACAGTGACTATGCCAGTTTATATTCCCACTAGCAGTGAAGAAGGGTTCCTTTTTCTCCACAGCCTCAACAGCATGTTATTGATTGATTTCTTGTTGACAACCCTTCTTTCTGGAGTGAGATGGAATCTCAGTGTTGTTTTAGTTTGCATCTCTCAAATTTCTAGTGATGGTGAACATATTTTCACGTATTTATTGGCCATTTGTACTTCTTCTGAGAAGTGTCAGTTCATTTTAGATGCTCATTTGTGGACTGGGTCTTGAAAAGTGGGGTGTCTAGTTCTTTTGAGTTCTTTATATATTCTATATATCACTGCTCTGTCTGAGGAGTAGCTGGGTATATTTTCCTGTTCTGTAAGTTCTCTCTTGATTCTGTTGGCTGTGCAGAACATTTAAGTCTGATGCAATCCCGTATGTTGATTCTTTTTATTATTATTTCTTGTGCAATTAGCGTTTTGTTCAGAAATTATTTGCCCATGCCCGTGTCTTCAAGAGTGATGACAGCAGACATCCTACTCTTGTTCCTGATTTTAGAAAGATTTTAGTTTTTGTCCATTTAATATGACATTAACTGATCACAGGTGATTTTTATCAGATTGAGATAAAGACCATCTATTCCAATTTTCTGTAGGGTTTGTATGATGAATGAGTGTTGAACTTTGTCAAATGTTTTTTTCTGCACTTATTGAGATCATCATGTGGTTTTTATCCTTGCTTTTGTTTATGCAGTGTGTTACATTTATTAATTTGCATATGCTGAACCATCCCTGTATCCTTGCGATGAATCCTACTTGGTCATGGTGAATAATCTTGATGATTTGCTGCATTCTGTTTACCAGTACCCTATTGAGGATTTTTGCATCTATGTTCATTAGGGAGATTGGCCTGTAGTTCTCTTTTTTGGTTAGGACCTTCTCTGGTTTTGGTATCAGGGTAATGCTTGCTTCCAGGAATGACTTTGGGAGTATTGTTTTCCTTTAAATTTCTTTTTATTTTAAGAAATAAAAGAAGGAAAACATATTAACAAACAGACATTCATTTACAAAATAGCATAAGAACAATACAAACAAAACAAATTTACAGACAAAGTTGTAGGAAATTAAATTGTATTACTTATTGATATCTTCAAAGTGGTTTCTCAAGAAAACAAGAAATCCCTTTCAATTTCATTAAAGAGTTTAACGAGTACTGATATTAGATCCTCTGTGAATTTCTTGTAGAATTCAGTAGTGAATCTATCAGGACCTGGGCTTTTCTTGTTAGTAAGATTTTAATTACATTTTCAGTGTCATTGACTGATATTGAATTATTTAGAAATTTTTATATTCTTGATTCAACTTTAGTAATTCATATGTATGTAGGAATCTGTCCATTTCTTCTGTGTTTTCTCTTGTATTAGAGTAAAGTTTCTCAAAGTAGGTATTAAAGAACTTCTGAATTTCTACAGGATCTGTTGTGATTTCTTCCTTTTCATTTCTAATTGTATAGATTTGGGTCTTCCCCTCTCTCCTTTATAAGATAGGCTAAGGGTTTATCAATTTTATGTAATGTTTCAAAGAATCAACTCTTCAATTCACTGACTTTTTTTTTATTGTTTTCTTAGTCTCAATTGCAGTAATTCCTGCTCTTATTTTTTTAATGTTCTCCTTTGTAAGAACTTTGAGCTTGATTTGATGTTCTTTTTCTAGAAGTTTGAGGTTCAAAATTAGTTGGTTTATTTGAGCTTGTTCTGTTATCCTGATGTGAGAATTCACAGCTATTAATTTTCCTTTTATGACTGCCTTTATTGCATCCCATAAGTTCTGTTATATTGTATCAGCATTATCATTTAATTGTAGATACTGTTTAATTTAATTTCATCTGTGACCCATTAGTTGTTTAGTAGGGTGTTATTTAATTTCCATTTGTTTATGGAGTTTTGGGGATTTCTTTTGTCTTTGGTTTCCAATTTCATTGCACTACATTTCAATAATATGTATGGGATAATTTTAATTCCTTTGCATTTATTTAAGCATGTTCTCTGAGGTCTATTATTGAGAATGTCCTGTATGTAGCTGAGAAGAATGTGTACTTTGTTGTATGCAGGAACTCTTTGCAGACATCTACTAAGTTCATTTGTTCAAAAGTTTGGTTCAGTTCTAATAATTCATGGTTAATTTTATGTCTAGTTCATCTGTCTCTTTGTGACAGTGGAATATTACAGCCTGCTATTATAATTGTATTAGTGCTTATTTGATTTGTTAGTTTTGTTAATATTTTATTTATGCAGTTGGGTGCAGTTGTATCTAGTGCTGGAGTTTGGACCCCAAGCAGTTTAAGATGAAATGGTGGTCTGGCCCACCAGCTGCTCCTCTGCATGATTGTGTGCAGGGCACCACTCTGATTCACTCATCAACCAAACATGTGGGGTGGATTGCTTGGGAAAGTATCTTGTGTTCACATTGCTGCCTCTGACTGCACAAGGCTTTCCTGGTCCAGGTCAGGTCTCAGGCTCCCAGTGAGGAGCAAAGTTGCTTACGCTGACTCCCCACCCACCAGGTCAGATACACAGCTGCTCCAGTGGCATGGCCAGGTCTCAGGTCTGAGGCTGTAAGTTATTTCTCCTGCAGTAGTGAATCCTATTTTCTTCTCTGTCATTTCCCTGTGGATTTCATGTAGCTTGGAATCCTTTTGATTTTTCTCTGGGCTGTTGTTTCCAGACTCAGCACTTTGTTCTGGAGAAGCTGACAACCATCACTGTCCCATTTTGGTCTCTCTGTCTTGTATTTCATTTTCCTTGATGCTTTTGTGAAAAGTCTAGTTTCCCTAATTTCTCTTTTATTAAGTTTATTATTGGTGTACAGGAACATTACTTCTTGGTGAATGCCGACTTTATATCCTACTATGGTTTGCTTATTAAATTTAGGTGTATTTGGTTTTTGTAGTCTTCTATGTGGACAAACATGTCATCAGCAAATAGTAAGTTAACTTCATTTTTTCCTATCCATACCCCTTTTACGTCTTTCTCTTATCAAATTACTCTGGCTAATGTTTGGAGAACTCTACTGAAGAAGAGTAGTGGTACTGAGAATCCTTATTATTTTTTTTTTTTCTTCCAGTACCAGGAATTGAACTCACGACCTTGCGCTTGCCAGGCAGGTGATGCGCCACTGAGCTAAATCCCCAGCCCTAGAGAATCCTTACTTTAGAGGGAATGCTTTCCTATTCCTTTCATTTAGAATGAAATTAGCAATTGACTTGTCAGAAAAAATAGTAAAGAAATAAATTGAAAGAGACAGTGAGAAAGGAAATGTGAGGGAGGGACAAACAGGAGGACCTAATCAAATCAAATAAACAATAATAAACCATGAGAAAAGGAAATGGATAATGAAACTGCAAACTCTACACACATCACCCCAGGGGGAAAAAAAAGAAAAATTCCCATACAAGGTGAAAAAATTGGGACAGAGAGACAAAAGAAACAACAACAAAAAAATCCTAGATATTTCCAAATGAGTTTTTCTTTTAGAACATATAGTCTTTTAGAATCCCTGTTTAAGGGGTCCCCAGTTTGTGAAATCCATTCTGTGGCAACTATCCAAGCTATGATGTGCACTGGAGTGAGGGTGTATGGTTATGGTGATGATTCAAGTGGAGCTGAGGCACTTGGTGTAGATTCCAATGGGCCAGGGGCAGAGTGCTGAGTGCCAGATAGACTCTGGTGACCAGGGGAGCAGCTCGAAACTCCTGCACAAGAGGGAGGCTTGTGCAGGCCTGGGGCACCCAGGGGAGACCCCAGTGAGCCCCAGACTGATTAGGAAGACTCCAGTGGACCTACGGATGATGCCAGGTAATGAGTAATGACTCAAGCAGGTCTTGGGCACCAGGAAGGTCAGGGACCTATGACCCGTGTGAGACAGAGATTCTAGTGCACATGGCACTAGCCTGATGCCCCTGGAGGAGACTGTAGTGAGGACAGACCACTCAACAGAGACCCCGATGCACCTGGGACTGACTGTGAGGCAAGTAAGAGGCTCCAGGAGGCTCAGAAAAGGTATAGGATGCTTAGTGCTGAATGGGGGTGGGTGGCAGGCCTGGGGCACTCCTGTGGGTCTGTGGAGTCCGGTGGAGACCAAGGCTGCCCAAGATAGGTCCTGGATACCAGCTGGAATTTCTGGCAGATCCAGAAAAGGTGTGGCCCAGTGTACAAACACAAGAGATTCAAGCAATCTCATGGTGCCAGTAATGATGTCAATACTGGGTGCTCTGTGGAGTTTCTGACAGATGTGAGATCAAATTGAGCTTTGGCAGCAGGTTGGGCAGGCCCTGGCAGTCTGTGAGGATTCAGATGGGCCCAGTACTGATACAGGATGCCAGGTTATTCAGGCAAACATGAGCAGTTGGGTGGAGGCAGAAATCACCACTCACTTGTTTATTCTCTCCCTGCACAGAGTTAGGTGGGTCAGGAGGGGGATTCTTTGGCTTCCTGATAAGTGGTGAAGAGGATGCTACAGTTTGCAGCCACCTCAGTGTTTGGAAATGGGATGGGCCAATGCACCCCAAGTCTATCCTGGGAGACTAGTCTCTGCAACAGTCCTTGGCTCCCTCTGGCTAGTTGGGAAGTTTTTAGGATGGCCGCTCCCAGGATGGGCAAGTGTGGGGCTGTGTGACCTGGCCTCGGCAGACTGCTTCCCTCTTTTTGACTACTATTTGGGTTTGATCTACATGTATCTTCTTTCAAATTAATTTTCTATATCAGTGTGTAAGGTCCCCCACCCTCTGCTTCTGGGTTCTTAGTTGATCTTCCCTGAGTATCTCCAGTATGACTCCTCCTTTAGTCTATCACGTTGGATCCTCAAGGGTTCCTTTTTTAGTTCTCATGAGCTCACACATAACCACTCCACAGTCAAAGTAAAACATTTCCATTGTACAGTTTCTCTAATAGATTTTTGTACTCAGTCCTTTTTTTTTTTTTTTTTTTTTTTTTTTGCCACTGGAAACCATTCATCTGATTTCTGTTCCTATATTTTTTCCTTTACCAGGAGGAAAAATTCACATAGTAAATATATAGCTCCGTAGATT
>NW_004955474.1:9816695-9825201 GCF_000276665.1 Chinchilla lanigera | reverse complement strand
CGGGGTCTTTGTTCTCGCGTCCTGGCCTCCGGGATTGGGTGCGGCCTACCTGGCTCTTTGGGCGCTTTTCGGCTGGGAATCGCGGTGGTATGAGTCCGGCCCACACTCGGACCCAGGAGCGCTGCAGCTCCCGGAGAACTGGCTGCCTGGGCGCAAGGCGCGGCGGGCTGGGGGAGCCTCTCTTTTGTGTGAATATTAAATCATTTGTGCATTTAACAACTGATAGGTGTGAGTTGATTCTAATTTTAGGATACTATGTATAAAACTATGTAAAAAACATAGGATACTATGTATAAAAAAAGTATATATTTTTTCCTGGAAATAAATAATCCCATTTAGCAGGAAAATTACTGGGTTGCCTAATGAGAAACTATCCACACTCTTTCCAAAGAGACTATTTCATCTTGCATTTTTACTAGCAATATGCAGTAGTAGGTTTAAATTTACTCCTTGTCTTCACAAGTACATTATATTTTCAGAATATCATTCTTCTCTTTTTAAAAAAAATTAGTTATTCAAGTAGATATGTAGTGATGGCTCAGTGTATCCTCTGAAAACTTACATGTTGGCCTCTTTTTATGAACTTATTTACCATTCATATGCCTCATTTAATGAAATGTCTATTTTTGCCTGAGAGGAGAGGTTGTTAGTTCCTTATTATTGAATCTTGCCAATTTTTACATTTCCTTTATCAAAATATGTTTTCCACATATTTTTTCTAGTTTATGACATATTTTTAACTTTCTTAAGGGTATCTTTTGAAAAGCAGAGCTTTTAAATTTTTGCCTGAATTTTGATGAAGCACTGTTTAACATCTTTTTCTTTCCTGCTTACTTCTCTTTGTAGCCTAAGGAATGTTTCCTTAATTTAATATCTCAATGATTTTCTTCTATATTTTGTATATATTTTTATTCTTTTGTATTCTTATGTATGAATATGGGCCATTTTAGATTACTTCATATATATTCATATATGTATTCATATATATATTCCATATCTGTTATCCAGTTGTACACTGTGTTCTGGGTACTTGCTCCGGGTAGTAATGTGGGGAGATGCTAGGCTTTATCTCATTTGCTTCACTTTTCTTAATTAGTTTTCCTTTCTTAGTTCACACTCAGTATTTTGCAAATCCTTTTTTTCATATATTTTATCTCTTTTAAAATTGCTTCTTAAGGTAAGATGAATCTAATTCTTGGCACTCTGTATGTTGACTAAGAGGAAATGTTTAGAGCTGATCTTAAAATATAATTAGTTTTCATCTTATTTGCCTTCTATTTCAGGCAGTTAGACCGTGTCCAGGTAATATAACTGTTGCTATGTTAGATTCCAGTCTTTCATATTGTTACTTGATTTTGATTTTCCCATAGTTTTCATTTCTTTTTGCATTGTTTCCTGCCTTTCTTTGTATTGATTCAGTTTTCTGTCATTCTATTTCTCTCCTCTATTGACTACATTTTATCTCTTCTTTTATATATTTTGAGCAATCAGGTTGTATACGTGTGCTCTCTATGTATAGCTCACAAATATTAACTTATTGCAATGCATTATCAAATCATTTATAATACTTGATAGGCATTAGTTGAGACATCCAAATACAAATATGCCGGCCTCCCCAATCTATGACTTAGTGGATAGTACTGATAGTATATTTGAAATAAATTATTTACAAATGGAGGATAATTTGACTTTTGACATAAAACTTTAAATGGAAAGATTTCACTAGAACTAGGAAATCCATAAAATAGTACCACTCTTCTTAAAGACAAAGGGTGCGTGCAGAACCCAGGCCCTCCGCGGGTATAAAGTCAGCATCAGTCAGGATCAGTGAGAATTCCAAGCACTTCACTTACTTTATGCCAAAGCTGTCTAAATGCTGTGTGCAGTATGTATAACTTGGTGAGGATCACATCTGAAAATACTCATAAACATGTCCATCAGATTATTTAGAAATTACTTGTTTAGCATGCACTGGCATATAAAACATAAACAGGGGTAACTTAATCATCCAGGCTCACTTTCCTTGAAAGAGAATGACTGGGTGATCACATCTCATATCACTTCCACTTCTATGTTTCTGCTTCAGTCTTATTCTACTATAAGTAGAGGAATTAAAGAATGACCATAACTAAAGTACTTTTACAAATGAGAAAGGGGCATTTGGCAATTTTGTCCTCAGGAGTGATCTGTCCTCGGTATTCAGAAAACATTGTTGACTTATTTCTTGATGTCTGCAATGTTTCTAGATGTGAATATAATAACTGCCAAGAAGCAATTCTTGATATCAAATATCTAATAGTATAAAGAAAAACAAGAATACAATCACTATTTATAATGAGACTTCTTAAAATAGAGTTTTTGTATATATATATATATATATATATATATATATATGCAAAGATAGTTAAAATACTTGTGCTGCTAATTTTTCTCAGCTCACTGAAGGGGTAAGTTTGTGCTAATATTATTTGAATAGTTAAATACTAACATCTCGTAGTCTAAGTAACTGATTTGTAGATAACAATACACAATGTATTGACCATTGTTACCCTCCTTTTAAAAAATTTATTTTAAACATAAAAGAACCAAAATATATTAACAAACAGACATCCATTTACCAAATAGCTTAAGAACAATACAAGTAATACTGAATTACAAAGTGGTAGGAAATTAACAATGGCTGTTGTGTTACATATCGATATCTTCAAAGTGGTTTCTCACGGAAACAAATAGAGACATGAACGATTGGTCAAATAAGTAATCATTAACTGTTCCTTTCAGTGAAGCCATAGAAGTCAGTAGTACAACTATGTTAGCTATCCTGTATATACAGTGTCGTTGTTACCCTCCTATCATATTGTTTTAGAATTTTGTTTTTATGTTTCTTTTTCTTTAAAATAAAAATTTTAAAAATAGAGTTTTCCAAAAAACAAAATAAAAACTCAATTCTACCAAGAGTTAGGTACGGAGAAGACTATGTTGTCTTGTGAAATTCACCATTTGGAGTACCAGGGGAATGTGTGGGAGGGCAGTCAAGGTAGAGCTAACAGCACAGGGAAAAGTGAATATTTGCTTGAGGAACTCTGTATGAGCTAGCCTGGCTGGAACTACTAGTTGGACTGAAGGACTAGAGGAAGATAAGGCTGAAGATGAAAAAAGATCGATCGGAGGGATTGGGGTTTACTATTCTTTTATATAAAAGTTTCCCCAATGTAATGCACCAGCAAGTTGTTTGGAAAAGTTTTGTTCACTCCAGGGACAATGTGACATTTAAAACTGGGGCTGAAAGAACAAATCTTAGAGATGTGGCTTTCAGGAAATTTAAAAGAGATTTACATGAGGAAATTGGGCAAGAAACAAGTACCATATTTGGAGGATGAGAAACGCTCAGGATAAGAAAGGTTCTGTTGGTTGCACAGAAGAATGTGAAAGATGGGTCAGAGAAAAGCAAGGTGGGATGTTAAGTATTTGTACAGAGAGCTCAGGCCAATATGGTAGAGAACATCACACATGACATAGCAGCCCATTCCTTTTTTACAGAACAAAAATAAACTTGTACAACATCCTTGCATTTGTAGGACTTAAGCATCAGCACTGCATTCTGTATTTCACATCCCAAGAATAAAATCTCCAATTAACACAGAACCTACATGTGGCCTGTCACATTCTTTTGATAATATTTTATATTATCTTAAAATTTTCATTCATTTACTCATTTTAGATAATTTATATCAAATACTCAAAAATGTTTAAATTATTAAATTTAATTCTCTTTTATGAAAACATGATCCAATCCATACATTATATGCAATATTTTTAGATCTTCTAGTAATACAAGAAGGAAGTGGAAATCATTACTGTAAGCAAACATAATCTTTTCTTTCAGGTGTATAAGTACTCTGAGTATAAAATTCATCATAATATATTAATTAGTCCTGTCATTTAAAAATGATAATTATGTCATTTACATTTCTATGACTTTTAAAATGCATCATACTACTTCAATTAATTAGATTCTGGATCATATCAGTATCTCTTCAAGAAAATGAAGTTAAATCTTTGTACTAACCAACAGCTTAATTTTCATTAGGCCAGCTATTCGGTAATTAGTCATGCACCATAAATCAAACCCCAAGTCTTCTAGTTTCTTAATTGAAAATTGTTTCTTGGTTCTCTGGTTAAAAGTGTAGCAAGCATGAGTGTGATCGATGTGGAATCTGGTGCAAACAGTTTGAGACAGTCAGAACTTGATAGATCATTGCCCTGGAGGGGCTTGCAATGGTGGGTAGACCAAAAAAAAAAAAAAAAAAATCTCCAAATTAAAGATTTGCTTTCCAAGTTGCAAGTGTAAAGATAGCTTTGGTATACCAAATCCATCTTAACATTTTGACTGCCTTCTTTTTCCTTTTAAAACATCAGTTAGTGTCTACCCATTTCTATCACTTTGGGCTAGAAAATTATTGGAAAATCCAACATTTTGTTTGAGATAAAATATGAAAATATTCCCCACTAATGTCATGAGCAAATGTTGAATTTGATGGTATTTTAAAGCAATTTGAAAACACTGACGAAAAACACTGTACTCATGTGACAACTAATCTGAGAGAACAAATGTCTACCCAGGTACTGCCCCCAGCCATAAAATCATTTCAAATATGATACTGTTGAGGCTAAATAAAAGACTTTGAAGTAATAAGGAAAATATTGCTTCACTGAATAGCTGTAGCTTGTTGCCATTTTTCTTCTGACAGTCTAGGAGGATTTGCAGAGAACTTTGGTCATATTTGCAGTTCTTTAGTTAAGAACGGCCACCGGCTTTTCCAGCATTCATTTCTTGTTTCCTAGTGGCCTGGCAGCTACAGCCTGATGAAGAACACAGCAGGGAGTGCTGGAAAAAGCGCCATAAATTTCAACGTGCAAAGTCAAAAGAGCTCAACAGAAAACAAGGCTTAAGAATCATGGCTGGAGCTTGAAAGTCATCTGGACAAATACACTCTGAAATAAATATACCGTTTTACCTGTTCCATGAGGTGAGTGTCCTGCCAATTGTTCAGAGAGATTAAGGTCAATATTGTTCAATCCAGAATAATCACACTAATAGGTTGTACTTTTGTGACACAAAACTTTCTGGATAGCTCATTGAAATAATTTTGATTGGTTTTGTGAAAAATTGAATAAAGTTTTTCAATAAATTATGGTTTGAACCAGTATAAGAATTAAATAGAATACTTGTGGCTATATACTACCTAACCACAAGTTATATTTTGAAATTTAAGAGCTCTTACTATCATAAAAAGAAAATACAAACACAGCTACATACAAATATTTAAATGGCTAACATCTTGAAAAACATGTTAATGTACTCTTTAGGTATAAGTTGTCCCAGCTTTAAAATAGAGGAGTTGCAATTGAGCTTCTATATTCTTTCCTACTGTAACATTCTGTGGTTTGAGAAAAATATGTATCTGAGCCTAATTCATTTTTCACTGTATTTGATCTCGACCTTAAAGGAATAAACACACTCCATACTGACTTACATAGGGTTGTGTGAATATGCTTTTGTGTTGATACATTAGGATATGTGTAGACATGTTCAAAAATGCAGTGTATGTGGACATGAACTCTTGAAACTTTAAAATTCAGAAGTATTACATGGAAATCTGAATTTTGGACTTTTTTTTTTTAAATAAGTCAACAAACAACCACATCTTTCTGCAAACACAGTCGCCGAGAAATGAATATCAGTTTCTTTCTTCCATATATTACAATCTCATCCATGTTAGTTTTTCTTACTGCGCTAGGTGTGGGCGTTACTTACCATTTTTCAGTGTTTTTTACTCTCCTACATGTGATGTTCTGCAGTCTCTTCACTCCTTCATGATATGTATTGTAGGGAAACATCCACTGGGCTTCCAGGAAATATTGAGTAGACTGTACAAAAATACAAGTTAATGCAACTAGAGACCATACTCATAAGTGAAATGAATCGGACCTAGATGGGTAAACATCATATTGTCTCCTTGGTGTAGGAACCTCAAAGACTGGGTAGAACTCAAAATGTACAATAGATGATAGGAAACAGAAGTACATTGCTCAAAGGAAGGAATGACTGGGATGAGGGAAGGAAGAAAAAAGAAAGAAGGAAAGCAAAACATAAATATATATATAAATAGCTATGATAACTGTATTGCTGATGTCTGATGATGTATTGAAATGCACAGTTAATGCTTACAATTTTTTATGTTCTGATCGATTGTGCATGCTCGTGTCTGGTGGTGTGAACAACTGATTTGAAGATAACAATATGCAATGGAATTACAATGGTAAACTCCTAACATCTTGTTTAGTGAAACTCTGTATTATCTGTACTGTTTTATTGAAAACTTATTTTCTTATTCCCTATAATGGTTTGAGCAATCTCTCATTCTTACATCTAGTAATCTGAGCAATGTAGTTAAGGATAGCAATATGTAATGTAACAACCACTGTTGATTCATATTATTTTTGTCTTGAGACCCTGTATCACTTTGAATGATCTTGCTCTGATTCGTTTATGTTCGTGATACTGGTATGCTGCTACTGTTCTCTTTTGTTTGTTTTTTTGTTTCTCATTTACTACTCTTTTTAAAATAAAAAAATAACAAGTTAATTACGCTACAGTTTTACTTCCTCGTTCTCAGTCATCCCCTTGTCTAACCACTCCAAACAAACAAGAAAACCCCACCCCAAACCAACCAAAAACCAACCAATCAAACAAGCAAGAAAACCCACAAAAAACTTGGGTTAAGGCCCTATAGTTTTCTGACTTGTCTAGCTCACTTCATGAGATTTGCCAAGCCTTCTGAAATTTAGACAAAATTGTGAAGATACAAGTTAGCAATTAGATCTGTTCCCTCTGAGTTACACTGGATCTCGTGATTATCCTTTTCACCCCTTATTTATTTGGAAATATATCCTTTTCACCCCTTATTATTTGCAGCAATAAAAACACAAAATTTAAACTCATTGGCATCATGGTCAAGTCAATTTTTAACACAGACCAAGCACTCTAGATTACTGTAACTAATCTAGTTATAATTACTGTAACTAATTGACTAGTCATACTCTAGACACTTTTTAGAGGAATTTAATAACTATGAGAAAGCTATTAAAGTTCTCTTCATCTCTGTGATTTCTTCTGATAGAAACTTCCTAATCATAGTGGTCAATGAGAAGACAGTTCTGACGTTTTTGTTGATTCTTTCTTGGGCCTTGGCCAGAAGAGCTGACTTGTCCACACCATTCAGATATATTTTTCCAGGAAGTACAATTGAAACATGGGCAGGGGATATAGCTCAGTGGCACAAGCACCTGCCTGGCAACCCCAAGGTCCTGAGTTTGATTCCTGGTACCCACACACGCCCCTCCAAAAAAAAAAAAGAAACATGGAGATAGAACCAATTAGTCATGAGGAAATAAATTGAATGATCTAAAGCTGATGTTACTATTTGGGGGAGAATATTAACCTAAATATGAGGAAGGAAAAGTGCAAGCCGAGAAAGAGACATAACGAAAACTCAGATGTCTTTCCAACAACAGTATTCTAAGAGATTTCTTGTGATAAACTTATCATTTGATTTGAAACCATATGACCTTTGATTAGACAGATATACTAAGGTTTTTCTAGATGTGTTTCTATCATATCAGTCACTAGGTCAGAAACAAGGCATCTTCATGAAACTCTTCATATGTATTCTAAGTTGTCCCTCAGAAATCTTGAACTGATTTATGCTTTTAGATACCAGTTACATCAGCAACAATTTTTCTGTGCTGAGAACATGCTTCAGTACATGGTCACTGGACAGGAAGTTATCATAGTACTGGTAATAGCATTACATAGTACACTGAGTTTTATTAGTGATAAGTAATTAAAAATATTCACAATTTGTGAAAACTTATTTATAATATTTTCCTGGTGATGAAAATTATATGAATAATCCTGTAACTTCCGGGGTCCTCCTCTGTATTTCTTAAAAAACAATTAATGTCCACTCAAGTAAACTTTTTTCAACCACTATGCTCACTTTAACTGCAATGACAAACATAGAAAGCTTACAAATCCATAAAACAAAACGTGTAAGAGAAGAAATAACAGAGGGTGTCAGCAGATGGAAGGGTAATAACTGATTTAGCAGAGCAGATAAACGATATCTACCTGCCTGAAGATGGAGATAACAATAACCAATATGACAATCTGGAGAACACTGGCATGGCTTGAAATTTGTATGAATCAGATATCGCTAAAAAAGGATGACACCTGAGACCCAAAGCACAGACGAGCAAGGGAATGAGAAAATAAGTGAGCCGGGCATGGTGGCGCATGCCTGTAATCCCAGCACTCAGGAGGCTGAGACAGGAGAATCATTGCGAGTTTGAGGCCAGCTTGGGCTACAAAGAGAGCTCAAGGCCAGCCTGAATTACATAGCGAGACCCTGTCTCAAAAAGACCAAAATAAATAAATAAATAA
>NW_004955474.1:9771452-9816595 GCF_000276665.1 Chinchilla lanigera | reverse complement strand
ATAAAATAAAATAAAAAAGAGAGAAAATAAGTGAAATAGTGGCAAGCAAAGTTGCATTACCTTACCGGGCTACAAGATTCTTAGCAGCCAATCTAATATTCACCAATAAGGAGAATGACTACAGGTAAAATTATCCACCCAAACATACATTTAATCAGAAATGCTAGAGTTTTCAATAATAACATCAACGACAAAGCTGATTTCACTAACCCTAAGCATCTGCCATTCAAGCAAGGCCTCCAATAAACTTTCTGACTCACACATATGACTGACGAGATGGGACTCTCCAAAAATCTTAGGAAAATTTTAAGATATAACAGAGACCTCCAAATGAGCATATAAATACATCAGAAAGGGATACAGTTCAGGGAACAGAAGAAAACCAAGCTAGCTAATTTCTCAGAAAGAAAAAGAAGTTGTCACTTTCTTAAACAAGAACAGAATATCAATATGTAATACAACAAGCATTGTTAACTTCCTACCACTTTGTTTGAAACTCTGTATTGTCTGTACTGTTCTTTTGCTATTTTGTAAAAAGTTGTCTGTTCATGTTTTCCTCCTTTTATTTTTAAAATAAAAAAAGAACAGAATATTTCAAAAAAAGAATTAGAATAAAAAAACTCTTGGGAATTAAGTTAAATCAAACAGAGATGCTAACAAGAAACAAATAGAACACTAGAAAATAAAAGAATTAGAAGATATTCCAGAAAGTCCAACAGCAACTGTTTCCAGGAAAAAAAAAGAGAAAACGGATAATGTTGTAAGAAAATCTCCCAGAACTCCAGGATATGGACCAACACATTGGTAAGTTTTATCAAGCAGTTAGTACATCAAATTTGGTAATAGTAATTTCTCTCTAAAAGTTAGTCTCTGCCAAATTTTGGTCAAGTAAGAATTATGATATTTTCAGACTTACAAGATTTCAACAAATACCTTCTACATATTTATTCTCCATAAAAAATTGCAATTCCACCAAAGTAGAAGTTAAGCAAGAAAAAAGTCTGGCCTCTTTCACAAAAAAGAGGCAAAGGAAAGTTTTAAAATAATATCTCTGCAAAGAGCTTAGAGGGCAATAAGATTAATTTTCACAAAAAATCAGAGAACCTGGAAGAGGATTTATCAGGGAAAATAATTTTGATTTGACTGAATTCCTTCTGACAATGTGGAAAATATTGTTGAGGTAAGTGTTACCATTCAGATGAAAATTTTAAGCAGAATTAACTACAGGCAAATAGTACAACAACAAAATAATGTACTTACTTCAAAAAGCAAATATTGACTTTGAAACATAACAAGTAATTCAAGAAAGGAAAAATACTGATAGCACAATCATTTGACTCAGCAGGGCACAGTATTTATATAACCCAAAATGCACAAATCTTAAAAACTATGTAATCGCAAAGGAAGGAATATGGGAAGTGTCTGTGTAAGATGATGCTTAGCATCCTATGAAGTCAGTATGCAATGCATAAAATTGATAGATCTCGAAGCATAAATGTAAAGAATTTGTTCAGATATACAGAGGCAAGTAGAACACAAAAAACTGTGACACTTGGGGAAAGAATCTGGTAAGTTAGGAGATATGAAAAAGAGGACCTTGTCTTTTTTGTTGTTGTTTTGTTTTTTTTTTGTTTTTGTTTTTCTCCGGTACCGGGAACCGAACTCACGACCTTGTGCTTGCCAGGTAGGCGCTTTTGCCGCTGAGCTAAATCCCCAGCCCTGACGACCTTGTCTTTTATTGCTATTATCTTCATCATTCCAAAACTTCTAAAGTAAATGCACTAACTTGATAAAAGATACTTTTGACAAATTGATAAAACTGCAAACAAAAATACTTTTTTCACTAATAGGCTGATCTCAAGTATATAAAATGTGTGTGAACATATTTCTGTTTTTTCATTAGTAGGGGAAATTATTCACTCTGCTATTTAGTAAAATATTTGACAATATAGTTTAGGGATCTGTCTCTCTCTCTCTCTTTATATATTATATATATATATAATATATATATATTATATATATATATATATACCTACTCTATCAGTAGTTCAGTGTTCTATTTTGTGAATATGCCTTGATTTATTTAATATTAGAAGCCTTCCTTTTAAAAGGTCTAAGTGCTTATATGGTCACTATGTATATAAAAGTCCAAATATAAATTAATTTTTTGTGACACAAAATTGTTTTACTCAAAAAGCATAAACTCTCTTAATATTAAATGAGAATATATATATATTTAACTTATATGATATTATATATATGTCTTAGTTATTTTAGTCTTGTATGATAGCGCATGCCTGTAACACCAACACTTAGAAGGCTGAGACAGAAGAATTAAAAGTTCAAGGACATTGTGAGCTACATAGTGGTTTTGAGTTTGGCTTTGACTACATGGTAAGACCTTGTCTCTTAAAACCCAAACAAACAAATAAAACAAATAAAAATCATAAAAACTTAGTTAACTGGAAGCATTGATATAAATAAAAGTAAAAGCACTAATGCCAGATATATAAGGGACTCAATTTAACAAGAAATAATCCAATTAAAAATAGGCAAATATATAGGTAAATGGATGTAACTAGAGACCATACTCATAAGTGAAATAAATCAGACCTGCATGTGTAAACACCATATTGTCTCACTAGTGTAAAAACTTGGAAGAGTAAATAAAATCTAAAAGGTATAATAGATAATGTGAAAGGGAAAGAAACTGCTCAAAAGGAAAAAAAAAACAACTGGGATGAGGGAAAAGAGAAAAAAAAGAAAGAAGGGGAAAAATATATACGTATACACAAGATAGCTAAGATAATTGTACTACTGATTTCTATTACTTTATGGAAAGGAACAGTTAATGTTCAACTGTTTGATCAATCTTACAGGCCTACATTTGTTTAACTGAGTAACCAATTTGAAGATAATATGTAATACAACAGCCATTGTTAATTTCCTGTCATCTTGTCTAAAATTCTGTATTGCTTCTATTGTTTCGATGTTGCTTTGTTTATGTCTGTTTGTTAAAATGTTTGCATTCTTTTATCTTTAAAATAAAAAATAGGCAAATAGTCTGAATAAACAATTCTCAAAGGAGAAATGGACAGGAACCAGCATATGAAAAACTGATGAATATTATTAGCTTCCAGGGAAATGCAAATCAAAACCTTAGTGAATCATCAGTGTATCTTAGTTAGAATGACTGTTATCAAACAGCAAAGCATTACAAGACAAAACAATTGCTGGCGAGATTGTGGAGAAAAAGGTGCTCTCAGATGCTGTTTAAAGGAAAGTGGAAACCTACCACCTATGGGAGGTTGCATGGAGGTTTCCCAGAAAACTTAAAATAGATTTACCATAACATGGCTTATGATACTTGTAGGTATGTTGCAAAAGAATGACACATTTATGAGTCATATTTATTGCAGCACTATTCGCAAAAGCAAACATATAGAGTCAACCTATATGGCCTTCAACAGGTGAATGGACAAAGAAAATTATATCTATCAGCAATAAAAATGAAATCCTACCATTTACAGCAAAGTGAATGGAACTTGGGGACATTCATGCATGTTAAATCAGCTAAGACACAGAAAGACGAGCATGATCTATTCTCTCATATATTATGGAGGCTAAAAAGCTCATTTGGAATTTAGATTAGTGATTACTAGAAGATGGAAGAGGAGATGAAGAATAAATAAAAGGAGGTCAGAATTTGGTCAGTACACACTGTATATATGTATTGAAACATTAAATGGAACTATATATATAATACATATTGATCTAAAACAATTTAAAAATCTAAAAAGATGAAACTTTAGGTTAATACTCATAATTTGTTTTACCCCTTTTGTCAATTTGCTTGTCTGCAAAATGGATTTGTACCAATTTGTTTTTCAGAAAAACTGATTTGCTTAAAGAAAATATCTTTTAGTTAACTGTTAGTAAATATCTGTAGTAAGTTTAACAAATGCTTGTGAGTGGAAGTCTGAGCATGACATGAAAGAATCATGACATGGTTACTTCTGAACATGTTTAAGTTGACAAAAAGGATTTATTATTTGAATAATTTCATAATTAATATTTTCATCAACTATTTATAGAGAAAATTAGTTACTTTACATCAGGAATATAAAATATCTTAGTGTATGTGTCTTGTAGAGAAATTATTTATACAGAAATCTAAGGATACTAATTTAACTAGTGTTTGCTAGTTTTTCTTCCCTTTTAAATTACTTTTTTCAGATAGCAAATTTTAAAAGTAAATTCAAAAGTTTTTAAAGAACATAATTTTCTTGGTTGCTACTGATAAGAGGTATACATTTCCAATTTAGATATTTTTAGCCATAACTTTCAATTGGAAAAAAATATCAAGTAGATTAGCTAATACAGATTAGAACATTTAGGAAGCAGTGAACTTCAGATGTTTAGAAACTTTAGAGCAGACGATAGAAAGATAGAATGGTATTTCAGCATATAAATGGGAGTAGGGCTTGAGTGGAGTGAGAATAATTCTCATAGACACAGAAAATTAATCATGTCTGTAACTAACAAGAATCCAATGTAACAAAAATTATACAATGATGTTGTATATACCCAGGACCTTTGCTTGCTGCTCAAAACAAAGCTATAGTTTACACTATATTTACACTTTGTGCAACGACACCTTATTATAAAATTAGGTCTAAAGTGAAAAGAGAACATAAAGGTGAATAAATAATGAAGAGGATTTGAGGGTGTGAAAACAATTTTTTTTTAGAATTACCCAAAGTATATTAAAAAGAAGAATTTCCCTGGTGCTGAAGTATTCATCTGAAAAAGAAAAAATGAATTACTTTCATATAATCTTTCATATAATCTTATCTCTATCTATTATATTTCATATAATCTTTCATATAATCTTATCTCTATCTATTATATTTCATATAATCTTTCATATAATCTTATCTCTATCTATCTATTTCTATACCCATAGCAATATCTGTGCACTTACCTATATTTATATTCAATTTTCATGCCAGTTTATATAATACATGTTTTTACATGCCAAAATCCATAAAATCGACAGTATTCTTTTTTTCTTTTTTTCATATTACTAGATAAGGAAGTCAAAGTATGACAGAGAAAATAATTGATTAAATCGTATTTAGTGAGTAAAGGACTTGAGGCACTTTATTACTTTTCGGTGCTGTAGGACAAGATGGTGCAGTAGAACTTTGTATCTTAGTAGAAGTGTTTTGTGTCTGAGCAGTTCAGTTTGATAGGCACTACTAGAGTATGGGACTGTTGAGCATTTGAAATGTGACTGGTAGAACTGAGGGCATAAATTCAAGTTTTGCTTACTTTTAATTCGTGAAATTGAAACAGCCAGCTCCAGAATCTACAGATGCAGGTGGGAAAGGCATAGAATTAAAGGATTAAAGTTTTGAGAAAGTAAAAAATGTAGTCTGAACCTTCATGTGAGAATAGGACTGCTAAGAAAAATAACACCCTTTTCTATTGTTATAAGACGGAGAAAGGGCGAGGGATATAGCTCAGCGGCACAACGCCTGCCTCGCAAGCGTGAGAGCGTGAGTTCGATTCCCGGTCCACAAAAGAAAAAACGAAGAAAAAAAAGAGAGGTGAAAAAAAAAGAATCATACACCTGGAATATGATTAGGAGTGAGAGAGGAGAGCTTTCGGTCTATAATGAACCATGCAGCAAAGGAAAAAGTGAGACATGGAGCAACACAAAGATATTTCTGGAAGGGCTGTGGCTGTTGGGTATATTTTTTATATGCTGGTATACATAAGAACACAATCAAAGAATGCACGGAGGTGAAAACGGCTGCCTAACTGCAGCTGAGGGAACTGGATAAACAGAGAGACCAATACGAAGAAAAATTCTTGCTTGCATTTTTATTCCTTATTTTGGGGTTAAGGCAATGTAGATGCATTACACATTCGCCAAATGAAATGCACAGTGTATAACTGTAAAATGCCAGATGAGGAGAGATAACAATGTTTACACATAATAATAATGGTAAGTAGGGACTATAGCTCAGCGGCACAAGTGCCTGCCTGGCAAGCGCAAGGTCCTGAGTTCAATTTCTGGTACCAGTAATAATAATAATAATAATAATAATAATAATAATAATAAGGGTAACTTGGAAGTATTGGGAACCCTGAGGAAATTTCAGCTTTTTAAGAAATGATAAACATGTAGTTTTGCTGCTTTTAAAAAATATATTTCCTAGTGATTGTTGCTATGGGAAATACCGATTCCATATGAAAACTGAAAACTTTACCTAAGATTTAAACAAAATAATGCAGCTCATATATTATGTTTAATGAATACATAGGTTTATCTAAATAACATATTCATTAATTCCCTTCAATGAACTCACAAATATCAAGACATAGATTTTTTTATACAACAGTATAGGAAAAAGATAGTGACTGTTGGTGAATCTAGCAATATGAAATTTTGCAGAGGTTATAAATCGTTTTACTTTTAAATCATTTGGACCTAACACCTGGGCCTGCTGATAACTAATTCTACAGTAGAGATGTTGTGTCACTAGGCATTTCCAACCCTCTAAGATTGTTGGGTAATGATAAGGTACCGTAAGAAAATTTTGTATTGAAAATGAGACAAAATCTTAAAGAGAAATGTTTCTTCCACGTTTTTGGTTCTTTACAATAGGTGAAGAATTTTGTTTTCCAGTTTCCTGAATCCTTCCTTACTCATTTTTTTTTTACACCAAGCACTGTGTTCTTATTTGGCAAAGCAACTTGGATGGACTTCCTGACTTTTCAGCTGGAACTGGGAATCACATTGCTTCAATAGCAGGATAGCAAACTAGGAAAGAAGAGAAGGGATTATTTTTAAGTTTGTGTATACTCCACCCCCATTTTCAACAGAACGAAGCCTATGGCTATTACTTTGACTTCCTATAAATATTTAATCTATCACGCACTGTCTGTTCTTCCTTCTAACTTTCTGTGGAATGAAAATACACCACCAGATTTTTCACTCTGAGTATCAAATGCAAGGTGATACAAAAAGGAGAAAAATGCAAAAACAATATTAAAAAAATCAGGTGTCTTTGTGACCTCAATTTTATGTTCATGTGCGAAATACAAGGGAAAATATAGATTTATTATCAAGGTGTCTATTAGATATTAATTTTTTTCTTAATATTAGATTTTATAGTGATCATTCTTCCAGTGTCTGCCACACAAAACACCTCTGTTCTGATCAATGAAATTGCTTATTAATAAAATACCTTGCTCAGCCTGTCAGGACACATTGATATTCTTTTGCAAATTACACATGGTGTTTTTCTGTAAGTCTGCACAAAGAAAAAAAAAGAAATATGCTGAAGAGTGTATGATTTGAAAGGACAGACTGCTTGGGTGCTCTGACTGAGAGTGAGGGTGCCCCTGTTTATTCTAAGGGAGACATTTACCTGCACTCAGAAGTTTTTCTCATTTGTGTTTCAACTCCTAGAAAAGACGACGTCTCTTCGCTTTCAGACCAAACTAGAGTTACCATGTTGAGATATTAATTCCAAGTAACTTATTGCTGTGAAAATGGAGACATTTTTGTCTTTTCATGTTCATTCTCAAACATACCAGGATATTAAGCAGAAATGAATAGTATTTTAGGGACTTGGGAGTCTGCAGTCACCCAGTAGCAGAAGAGGATCACTATGGTAGGCTCCTGTCAGAGGCCACTTAAAATGAGATAGAGAATGAGATTGGAAACCTAATACCAGTGTTTCCTTGGACCTGTCTACATAACCTAATGTACTTAAATTCTCCTTGCAAATCCTCCTGCTTTTCAGTTGTTTGATATTCTGACCATTTTTGAATCCTTGAACTCTGACAGAGAGGAGGGACTTGGAGAGGTTGTCATCTGATCTATGTAAGAAGGTGAAAGGAATAGATTTCTCTCTAATAGCACTTCTTTCTGCTTAGCAGTTGGTGGGAGATTAAAATGATCTAGGTGGATAAGACTGGAGAAAGGTCTGGGGCCATCACTTTTTTGGGGAAAGGCTTGTCTGTGTGTCAAAAAGCAGACAGGTCATTACAAGTGGAAGGTTTGATCCCCCACCCCTGGCCTGTCAGACATTATGATTACCTGACTGTTTAATCATTTTTACGATTTACTCCAAATCTTGAAGGAGAATAAATGCCACTGTCCAGCCAGAATCATGGTTAGATGCTGACATTCTGAGTTCCAGCCATATTAATTTCTGGATAAAGGCTATAATCCCCCTCTCTTTGAAGCCCAAGACTGATATTTAGGCAACACTTCAAAAGCAGAGCACAACTGAAGAGGCATATTTCTTACCAGCTCTGAATTACCGTGATTGGCTCAGCTTGCATTATATAGTACATGTGCCTTACATATTTGCTCCCCAACAAAAGAGTTTAATTTAATATTAGAGAGCAAAAGAAAAGATCTATAAAAAAAGTCTGATCTGTAACTTCCTCTAAGATATTTTGATGGTTGTTTAAACCATCCTAGAAATAGAAACACTCAAATCATTCCTTTTCTACAGTACAAAACATCATGCTTAAAGTTCTCTCTCTCTCTCCCCTCCCTCCCTCTCCCCCCTGTCGTCCTCCGCCACTCTCTCCCTGGGTTTCAGTGAAATATTATATAAAGCCAGCAGTCTGAGTCCAGTGTGATTAATGACAAAAGCCTATATAAATAAGGCATTTCAGACATTCTTAAACTGTTATAACACTTGGAAGCCTTTTAAAAATAATTTTAACTACTTTAGGCTACTTAGGAGTCATGCCCAATATACATAAGGCTATTATATCTAAGATTTTAGAACAGGAAAATGTGATCCATAAACATGTTTTAAAAAACTAAACAGAACAAAATCACCAGGAACAAAAAAAAAAAGTTACTGCAGGAAGTAAACATTAATGAAATTACTGCAGGAAGTAAACATTAATGACCGACATAGATCTTTTTATGGCTTTCTCTTTCACTTCTAGCATATCTCTGGATCTGTGTTACAGAGAGCTTTCTCATACAGAATTTGCCATGTATAGTTAGTGTGCTATATTTGAGAAAGATTAACAGTATTTCAGATCAAAGGAAGACCCTGCTGCATGGTCTTACTAGATTGTCATTCACTCCCATTATGGCTCATTTGCACAAGATTTTCATGTAATATGAGCCATTGTTTTGATGGCAGTGATTTGACATAAAGACAGGGCCAAACTGCATCTCAGTGTCATAGCCAGTCAGGCTGGAGGGCATCTTGGTCCCAAAGAACTTGCCAATCATAAAAAGCAACGGTTCCTCAGTTATGGATTGGCCCTACCCCCCTCAACTCCCTTCCCTGTTTTTAAGGTGAAAAACTTATTGAACATGCACGGATACCATAAAAATCAGACAATGGCTACTTGTGCTAGATTAGATACAGTTTAATCAGACAAAGTTTCAGACACCCTATTCAAAACAGCAAGTTAGGAACCATCTTAGTGAACTGCTTCTTCTTCTTATGCTGCTTGCCACGCTTATTTTGATTTTAACATAATTTGAAGTGGTGAGATGTTATGCTTGAGCCAGTTTAAAAACTTTTCCTAAAGCTATTCTCACGTTTTTTTCCCGTGTTTCACTTTTACACCTCTGGATGTGATGCATATTTACATATGCTATGCACTAACTTTTTCTCACTCTATTGTTTTGGGCAAGTTAGATTATAAAGAGAGAGGGAGTGAGAGAAAGGGAGAGAGGTTGCTGCTGAGATAGTATTTAATAATGTAAATAGAAAAGAAATATTGAGTCAAACTATGATTCTAAATATGATTGTAGCTAGCTACAGAGAATATTATCTTGGTAATTCTATTCATCACATATTAAAATAAAACATCTATTTTAGATATATTATCTACATAATATGAAAAGAACAATTTTGAAATGGCTTATTCTAGAAATTAAAGTAAATAACTAAAAATGAAAACTACCTTAGGTATAATCTATTTTTAGAGTCTAGTTTGAACTTTGTAAAAGAATATATTTTAAATCTGTGTAACTCTTATACAATACAGCATTTATCTATTGGCAAGATGTCGGGTGTTTTCTATAGTATTTATTTATTGTTTTAGATACAACAGTGGATTAAAAGTTTCAGATTCTTAAAGACAGTTTCATAAGTTTCACCAACATGTTGCTTAATTTGGTTTTGGTTTTTGACCCTGTTTTTAAATTTGTTATGGCAACATTTCATAGAATAAAACAAAAGTGAACTGATAGGATTCTGTAATTGGCAAGAAAATGTTTTAAAATAAGAGAAATCACTACTACAAGCTTATTTATAACATTGTGTAATAATAGGAGAAAATATGAATTACTTTAAAATTATTTCTCCTGCTCAGCTTCAGAGAATTAATGAAAGAAATGTTATATTTATCATATACTCAAAACAAACTTATATCTTAGGATTCCATTACAATTTAACTATGTAAAAGCTATCATGTTTAGCGAAATACTTTAAAAATATATATTTATTTAAAAATGTTAACAAAGATAATCATAGAAATTGAAAATGTGATAAATAATCAGAATATTTCCCCCACATTTTTATCTTGAAAAATTTCTAATAAGCTAAAAACCTAGATACATAGTACAGAAAATGTTTGCATGAACCCCACCCTGAAACAAATTATTTTACATTTGCTTTATTTACACTCTATCCTGCTCCATTTGAAGTAGTGATATCCATACATTTTCAGCATGCGTCTCCTATACACAACGCTATTCTTTTATATAACTAAAATGATGGAAACTTGAAATCTTTCTATAAATATGCAGTTATCAGAATGTCCAGAGTGAATTATAGATTAATTAGAACTCAGGGGTATTTAAAAAGACTTGTTTACGTAATAGCAAATACAACTTCAATGATTAATACATAAATACTTTTGAAGATAGCTTCAATTTAAGTTCAAATTTCTACAGTAATATTTCCATTGGAATTTATAGTCAGAGTTTGAGAACAAATGCTAAACTCTTAGCTGAATGTGTTTTACACTGAAACGCTTTAAAAATATATGAACAACAGCGCCCTCTACATTTGGATAGATTAGGATGAAAAAGATTTTTCTGGTTGAAAGAGCATTTAACAGTAGTCATTGTGGATTTGGGGACAAGTGATATGATTGTAACACATTACAAAATTGCACGGCAATCTCTCATCTAAGTTTACTGTATTTTAAACCATTGATTTAGCATGGAAAATCAAAACCCGGAAACTCTACATCGCAACTTCTAGCAAACAAACTGACAGTAATAATAGTGAAGAGAAAATAGAAGGCTCTTTAGGAAAATATATACATGTGTTTAAAAATAAATTTAATCATATTATTTAACAGATTTTCAGAAATCAATTGTGAGCAGTTAGGTTGTATAATTTTTTTCCTTTCTCGCCTAAGTAAGCAGGAATTTAAGACGTTTTCATTCAGAAATGGATCAAAGGTTATAAAAAATATTTTCTAGATTGCAGGACATAATTATTAAAGAAAATACAGCCTTGTAATCTAACATTTAATGTGTGTTCATGAAGTCAAGTATATTTCATTGGTATTTAGGTGTTTTTGAAAACTGTTTTTCAGAGTAAGTCAATAATTGTTTATGAAACTATAAAGACACATAAATCATAATGTCACCTTATATTTACTGTTTGTTATTAATTAGCAAAATTATCCCTTAAACAACTAGCACAATGTTTCTCAGACTATTGAGAAAATATGCACATATTTTATAAAGTAAAGTTATAACAGATTCTTGTAGTATAAGACAGAATTTAAATATTTGTATATCCTCTCCTTTTTCTAACTGTAAACTTTATTTTATGACACCTGAATTTTAATTTGTCTGAATAGTCAATTTAGTTTAAAAACATGTAGTTAATAGCAACAAAATCACCACAAAGCATTGGTATTTGAAATTGTAGCTTGGTATTTCCAGCACAACTATTTCATATAAGACAAACTGTTCTTATTCTTAAAATAATATTTTGCTTAAATATATGTTTTTAAATGCAGCTGTAATGCCGTACCACTGTTAGTGGTTGGAGGCCAGCTGAAATGCTCTAGTCTAAAGTAAAATTCTTTCAGCAAATTATTGTAAACTAGCAGTAGCCAAAGAGCATATTAAGATAGCTAAAATCCCAGAAACATTATGATATTCTTCATCAATCAAACATGTGTTTTCATTGTCTGAGATACTGCCCATGAGTGAAAAACAATAGTGCAAAAATTTGAAATCAGTCATTAGAAGACATTTTAAAATCAACCATTAAAATATCTAAAATGAATTAAATTTCTGTAGAATACTGTATATATTTTAAGTTACAGCAAGCGTGAATAATAAAATAGCTTGGGAGGAAGAAAAGAATCCACTCTGAAATTATGCCTTTACTCTTTTCCTTGGCTGAGAATGCCAGAAAAATCCTACAGCAGGTTCTAAATTTCTAAAGACAAAATGCCAGCGACTCTAGGGATCATCTTGTTCACTTTAAGAGCAAATTAAAACAGTGAAAGAATGGTGCAAATAATTGTTTCATATGTTCTATGCTTGTGACTGCTGTAATCATCGGGCCTGATTTACAAATGTAGACTTGAAGGTTTCTCAGCTTCCTGCAGGGTTGAAGACTGTTACTTTGGCACCCGCCCTCTCGCCCTTGCAATCACCACTCAAAACTGTGCCCTACTACTTCCAATCCTCACTCTCTTGATTGAACACCTCATTCTGTGCTAATCAGGTGTCCAAGGTATTTGAACAGGGGCTCCAGTCGGAAAATTGTTAATGGTTTTGCTCATTAAGAGTTGCTGTGCTGGTTTTGGTAATTTGGTAACTGTCTAAATTGCAAGTTGATTTTCCCCCCTTCAGCTTAAAGGATGTTAAATTTAAGACAGTAACAGTAATACTTCTGTTTCAAAATTGACAGAGTTGAGGGCTGTCTGTGCTACTGTGTAATAGAATTTTAGTATTAATAAAATTATCTTGAATGTTTAGGCTTATTCTCCAGTTATTTTCAGTAGCTGATTAGAGAAGAACCAAATAAAGTTCAAGAAAAAAATTTTCCCTGAGTGAACTTATGATGATGAAATAGCTAAGATTTTCCTGGAAATGTAAGAAATAAAGAAGCACAGAAATAATTTCTTTAAAAACATGAGAAACAATGGAGTTATGATAATGTTTTAAAACACTTCGAGGTTAAAATGAATTCTATTTTTAAAGTTCTGATTTTAAAAATACACCAGTATGCTTCAAAAACACAGAAAGCCTATTTCATTTTTTTAAAATTATGAATAGTGATTTCATTTATTTACTATTAGAATGATTTCCCCAGTAATCAACTACATGAAGATAATTTTAATAGATACAGATCTGTTGAGCAGTTATTGAAAAAGCTTCATAAATTGTTCAGAGAGCTTAAAATGGGCTTTTCAAATAATCTGGGGAATATTTTTCACAAGTTACATTCACTTGCCTCTATTAGAGTGATTGTGACAATGTCAAATTATTTTTACTTGTGCAATCCTTTTCTTTATGTTTCTATACATTTCAAAAGATATATTTCCCAAGGAGAATTAAGAAGGCTAAATTAAATTTAAAAAATCAGTATTGATACATTCTCTGGTTGAGTTTAAAAAGTGTGATTTATCAATTCAGATTTAAAGACAATAGTCTCTAAATGAGTTTTCTTGCATATTCTTTATTTATTTCTTCATCATGAAAGGTTTTTACTAAAACGTGCAGCAACATAAATCGCGAGGGGTTTGTTTTAAATTATTTTTGGTGATTTGGACAATTGCCATTTTATCATGGAGATGAAAAGGCAGGGGATGGATTTGGCTTAGGGTGGAAGTTTTTCCCTGTACCGAGCAAAGGGCTATTTTAAAGTGATTTATGTGGCAGTTTTCTTCTGTGTCACCATTATGTCCCTGCTGCCTGAGTGTGACGACGCGGTGCTTGCGAACATTTTGGTAATAATTTATTGGGATGAGGTTTTCTGCCTGGAGTTCAGCCTGCAATCCTTTTAACACTCTGCTAAAAGGCACAAGCTCTCTACAGGCTTATTTATTTTTCACTTTGGATCTGTGCACTCACACAAAAACCTGCCTACATAAATCTGCAACTTTTCTTTTAGAATTGGAAGTTGAATGCAGACCATGACTTATGCATATAAAAAATGCAGAAATAATGCCCCCCTACTGCGTAAGTATTTTTGTTTTTCATGAATCAAGCCCAAAGTTATTTAAATTAATTCTAGCCTCATCATGGTAATAGAATATCATTTTTGGCATTTTAAAATACTGATGTATGGGTGTAATTTTACTGGTTATTTGACCAACTTTCTCATATGTGTTAAAATTCTGTAACACAAAGGAGAAAACATGCCTACAATTTCATGTTAAGAGATTTTAATCAAGCAACATGAAAATAGAATTGTGGATGTGTATGAACTATTATATCTTCCCTATATCTTTGACAATCCATCAAGCAAAGAATTTATGAGTTATTTTCCTATGTTTACAGTGAGAGCTTTGTAACTGATTAATCAATCAGGGAATCTCTGAAATTCTGCTCTTTGAAGTTGAGTGTTAATTTAGAAGCTCTATCCCACATCTAAACTGGACGCATTTGTTTGAAAATAAAAGCTCTGACTTTTTTATATGTTTGGCTGTAAGCAAAACACAGCTTGCTATAGTAGATCTGGATTTGGTTGTCAGTGTGTAAAAATTTAGTTTTTAGTTTTCAAATTCTATAAACCTGACTTGATCCGTCTATTCAGTTGTTTGGTAGTATGGAGGGCTTCAATATATCCATGAATGTATTAGGATTATTTTTGTTACTACTAGTTATTTAAATAGTTGGAGATTGGGTTTTTCTTTTACATGTTGAGGGTGAGTGAAAAACTTTCTGCTTGTAAAATAGCATTAGCTTTCATAGTCATGTATCTATAATTAGTATATCATCAAGCCATAAATTGAAGACAGCCTAAATTAAATTTAAAAGCTTGGAATCTCCATATGAGCTAATGGGAACTCCAAAGCTTTAAAAATTAGTTTTAGTGTTTTCTATTAGCTCTGTGATTCTTTTGAAAAGACTATGTACCGCTCCTTAAAATAAAATAAAACTTTTGCAAAGCTTTGTCAAGATGATGTCCATGTATATAATCAGGTTAGGTAATTGGCTTCTATTTCTCATCCTGGAGGTTCTTCCAAATTCGGTTATATTTTCTGTATGAATAAAATTATTATGAAATGCAGTAAAAGAAACTATTATTTAGGCAGATTTTAAAAATGTTTTAGCTAGTTGCTTTAGCAATACCTGTAATTTTAAATTATGGTATTTTAATTATGAGCAGCGTATAAAACTGGATTGGGTTAAAAATATATATATATATATATATATATATATATATATATACATATATTTGTGTTAGATGTATTCTGCTTTAATAACTGCTGAAAAGCACGCTCATAACTAGCACTTTAATTTCTCAATTAATGTACTTAATGTTTTAAAAGATACTGTATTTTGAGATACTTATTTTTATCAGCTTTGTTTACATCATTCCAAGTAATAATACAATCACTGCTCAGCTGTCTTAGGACTCAAGTTATGATTATAGTGAAGAAATATAATAATATAGCTCACTAATCTTTAAAGAAGAAAAAAAATTTCTATGATATAATAGTTTAAGAATGATCTTTTAAATGACTAAAACTTGATGAATTTCTAGGGCTGTAAACATTTTGACTGAAGTGAGTTTGTTCTACTGCTGGGGAAAGTTGGCTGTATAGCTATATTTACCAGGATTCACATTTGTTTTATCTCATCTGTCATAGTTATTCAAATGTAAAAAAGCAAAATCAGTATTGGAGGAGACTTTAAAGATCAATTTACAAATGAATGAAATGAGGTACGGAGTTAAACTTACAGAGGATTTTTCTTTATATGTCTTGAATTTTGGCATCGGAAGGGACTTATTAAATGAATCAATCCAAGAACTCCATTTTAAAGACAGACAGTTGAAAATAGAAGAGGTTGAGGAATTTGCCCAAGATCGAACAACTAGTTCGCAATGGGAAGACTGCAATCTGTGTTCCTCATTTTCCACACCAGGAATCTGTCCAGGATCCCTAACACCCTTATTCACATCAAAAGCAATGTCTACTTGAATGGCTACAGCAAATGGAAAAATCCCAGTTGTGCTGACTTGGACTCACCGGGCCTCTGAAGATTACTTGGTCCTACTCAGCATGTATTTGTTACTTGTTAAAACCCATTCCAGTCATTATGTACTAACTCATAGTGCAAAGATCATGAATAGGAACATGAAAAAAATCTTGCTAAAATTACTAGTAACATTTAAGAGCAGATTGATTTGATTTTTTAAAAATTGAATATGTCAGTCTCTGCTGCTCAGAGAAACTATGACTACAGGGAAATAGTTATAAAAAACATTTGTGCAATCCAGTCAAGCAACGAAGGCTATTATTATAAGATTATGTGATGTGGAGGTATTGGTTAATTCTAAGAGAACTAAAAGGATTATTTATTAAGAACAGGTAAATTTTGAGAAAAATTGAGCAATAAGAGATCATTATACTAAAAGACAATATGGGTAAGGGGATTGTAATGGGAGCCCCATATTTCTAGCTTACTGGAACTCTCTTTGTGATTAGAATATACAATGTACTTTCACAGCAGTGTGGAATTTTGTCCTGCTTTTTCTTCTATATAAGATGAACTTGTTCTCTCTCTAGACCTGGAAACTGCCTGCTCATCCTTCAAAATTTAACTGGACTACTCTCACTGTAGAGCTTCGCAGAACTTTTTCTCTTGCATCAAACAAAATGAAATACTCTCTAACACGCTATACCTTACGTTTTATTCAAAATTACTAGGAAATGCTCATTTAGAAAATAAGCACTCAATATCATACCACCAGAGAAAGTCATGTCAATATTTAGTATCTTTTATCTCAAATATGAATATACAGATGGGGTCCTATATACATATGTATATATTATACACATTCTTATATAGTTAGGATCATAGTATTTATACAGTTTTTACCTTGATTTATCTTTGGTTTTTTTTGGTATGGGGAATCGAACTCATGACCTCATGCTTGCCATGCAGGCACTTGATTTATCTTTATACTGTCATTTTGTGAGCGTTTATCCTTACAATTATGTCTTTGTTATTTTGTTAACACAAAAAGCTCTACTTGAATTGAAGAGACTAGTTTTTCTGGAAAGAAAAATGGAAGTTGTGAGGAAGACAGATTGGAGGGAAATCAATTATGACAATGTCCTAGGCAAGAACCAGAAAGGCACAGAATCACAAGAGTGCAAGCGGGCCACAGAGATGGGTAGAGGTGTGGCAGTGTGAGATGTATTGGAGAATGGTCAAGTCAGGAGAGAATCCTAAATGAAGCCCTGAACTTAGCAATTAGTGCTGTTTGTGAAGATTGTTTAGAAGAAGAAGAGGAGCAAGACATTGTCTAGTTTCATAGTGCTCATATTTCAAAAATATGAATGAATGAGCAGAAATGTGGAGGCTGTAGTGCAGTTACTAACAAGCTGGACCAGGTGTGGCATGTTGAAAGAAAAAAATGCCTGGGATGAGAAGCACAGTGAGTGAGGAGATAGAAAAGGGCAAAGAACAGAATGACCAGGTTACTACCTCTGGTCTGGTCATGTGGACTATTTTCTCATCTTACATCGGGCACAACAGAGAGACATCACCTAACACTTTACAACAGAAATTAAAAGCCTACTATATTATTTAAAATGTACTGATTAATTATATGATATAAAATATAAGCTAAAAATAGATAATAAAGTATTAAAATTAATAAAAATAATACTAAGAGTAAAAAGACATAGCTATGTTGTCTTTCAAGACAGAGTCTACACATACTAAAGTATAAGTAAAGTAAAGTAATAAACTGAGAATCAAGCATAAGAAACAATTTATTTAGAATCATGACATAAATTAGAACTGATAAATTTTGAAGTGTTTAAGTAGAGAGAGCTAAAGTAGAACAATGCAGACACTTACAGTTTATTTCATATTATTTTTTGGTATTTGAAATGATTTATCACATAAATATATAGCTTTTATGATAAAGAATTTGTTGGGCTGGGGATCTAGCTCAGTGGCACAAGTGCCTGCCTGGCAAGTGCAAGGTCCTGAGTTCAATTCCTGGTACCAAAAAAAAAAAAAAAAAAAAAAAAAAGAATTGTTGAATAAATAAATGAGCTGTCTGGGAAATAAGGAATAACATGTTTGTTTTCAAAGTCTTCAGAGTTCTTGTTTCAGGATGTCAAAGACTGATCACCTATTCATAGTGACTGAGAAATCAGGTATCATGTTTGCTACCATAACTTTCTTACAGTATTTGGGCTTTTCCAATTTTAAAGAGAATTATCATATTAAATTTTGATTGAATAAAGAATTCTGTTTACATTTTCTCCCTCCCTTCCTTCCTTCTTCTTTTCTCTCCTCCTCTCTTTCCCACTAACAAAGTGTAAAGTATGTTATTCCCTCTTGTGTCTCTGGATATATTCCAAGACCTCTAGTGGATGACTGAAGCCTCAAATAATACCAAATCAAATACCTATATACATATGTATGATAAAGTTTCATTTAAAATGATGCATGGTAAGGAATTAACATCTATAGTCATAAAATATAACTGTGATAAAAGTTGTGTTAATGTGATCTTTTTCAAAATATCTTCTAATATCCACTCTTCTTGTGATGATGTAATTGTAACCTAATAAGATTAAGTAAGACGGATGACATAGGCGCTGTGATATAATATTAGGCTATGACTGACCTGGTGATACACAGAAAGATGATTGTCTGCTTTTTGTGATTCTTGATGTGGCAGTAAATTTTAATTGCAGGCTTGTGTGGATTAAGCAGCTCTGGAGGGGTGCCTGGATCATGGGAATGCTATATCCATCTGTGAGTTAACCCACTGATGTTCATAGCTGATGTGCTGTTGGAAGGTGGGAAGCAGCTGGAGGAAATGTGCCACTGGGTGTTGGACTTGAAGGGTGTACCTTTTGCTGGTGCTCTTCCCCATCCTTGAATTGAATGACTTTTCTCTGCCATATTCTTCTGCATGATGTTTCTGCTTTTGAAACCAAGTTAAATAAGCAAATTAACCCTCCCCTACTTTATTTATATAGTTAGTTAGTTTTATTTAAAAAGTAAAAAGAAAAACTAACAAAACAACCATGAAGAGAAAATCAAAACAACACAAAAATGATACATGACCTCAAAACAAAAGGATAGGAATTAACAATGGTTGCTACATTATATACTGTTATCTTCAACGAAGTTGCTCAGTCCACCAGACGTAAGAATGTAAGATTGATGGCGCAACCATCAAGACAGTAACAAGTAATAATTAAAAAACCCATTGGGAATGATGCAGAGCTTCACCATACAAGATGGCAGAGGTTCAACAATGGTTCTTATACTGCATATTGTTGTTTTCAGATCAGTCATTCTGATTACCAGATTCAAGCGTGCAAGACTGGTCAAGAAGAAAGAAAATTTTAAGCTTTTATTGTTCCTTTCAATAAACCACAGTCACCAGCAATACGTTTCTCCCAGATATCCTTGTATATACATTTAAATTTTGTTTTTCATTTCATTTTTTAAAATTTTATTTGGAGTTCCTTTTACTTTTTTTTAGTTTAAGAAGTAAAAGAAGGAAAACATATTAACGAACAGACATCCACTTACAAAATAGCTTAAGAAGAATACAGAAAAAAACAGTTACAGACAAAGTGGTAGGAAATTAACAATGGTTGTTGTATTACTTATTGATATTTTCAAAGTGGTTTGTCAGGAAAACAAATAGAGACATACAAGATTGATCAAACAAGTAATCATTAACTGTTACTTTCTGTAGAGCAATAGAAGACAGTAGTGCAACTACGTTAGCTACACTCTCTATATATAGTTACATAATTTCCCCTTCTTTCCCTTCTTGTTTCCCATACCCCAGTTACCCTTTACTTTTGAGCATTTTCCTTTTATTTCACAATGTCTATCAATACCTCCTAGTTTTTATTCACTCTTTCAGGTCTTACGCTAGTGAGACAATACGATTCTTACAAGTGCAGGTCTGATTTACTTCACTTATGAATCTGGTCTCTAGTTGTGACCATTTACTTATAAAAGCCTTGAGTTTATCTTTCTTGATAGCTGAGTAATGTTCCATTATATAAAAGTACCACAATTTTTTTATCCAGTCCTCAGTGGATGGACATTTGGGTTGCTTCCACAATTTAGCAATTACAAATTGTGCCGCTAGGAACATGGGTGCACATATATCGCTGTGATATGAAGTTTTCAGATCTTCTGGAAAAATAACCGGGAATGGAATAGCTTGGTTGAATGGGACCTCTAGACCTAGTTTGATGAGGAGTCTCCAAACTGATTTCCACAGTGTTTTTACCAGTCTGCATTCCCATGTTTTACACGTTAAAAGGAAAAGAAAAAAACTCCAAAATAACAAAAACAAATACATAAACAAAACAGTATAGAGAACAGTAAGTGCTACTAATATCTGTTGGTTTATTGAAAGGAACCATTAATGCGTATTTGTTTATCCAATCTTGCATGCCTATATCTGGTTATATGTGCAACCATTTTGAAGATAACATTATGTAATATAATAACAATTGTTAGTAACCTATCACCATCCTTTGAAATCCTACTTTAAATTATGGTGTTAGGTATTTTATCCCAGCAGCAAGAATGCTAACAAATACAGAAAATTGGTACCAGGAGTTGGGTTGTGCCAGTGAAGTGTGCTTGTCAATTTGACTGGATTAAGAAATGCCTAAGAGATAGGTAAAGCACACTTCAAAGTATGTGTATGGTGCATCCAGAAATGATTGGTGTGTGGACCAGAAAGCTGAGGAGAAAAGATCTGACTCCATTGTAGGGGACATTATCCAATAGGTTTGCTTCCTTCATGGAATGAAAAGGGGAAAAAGAGGAAGTCAGCTTGCATTTTGTAAAGTCTCATTCTCTTTGAGTGGATTCATGTTTTGCGACTGCCATACCTGTGAACAATAGCCTCCAGATTCTTCCGTCTTTCAGTGAGGACACATCCAGCAGTTCTCCAGTGATCTTTCAGGTCTTTAGTCATAGGATGGCACTGCATTCTTGTTCCCTCTTGTTCTGAAGGTTCCAGCTTCTTGGACTGAGCAGTTACTGGACCTACTGGCTCTCTATCATGCAGCCAACCATTGTGGACTATTTTATCTCTGATCCTGTAATTCTGTCTAATAAATCCATACACCCCCATTATATTGTTCTTTTACAGTACCTTAATCAGTACACTATATCATCATTGAAACATGATACTATTGGGGGTGGGGATAGAATGTTCAGTTTGCATGTGCTAGATGAAGGGGTGATTCATTTCCTGGATGGGGCACAATAGGACTTTGAGATATGAGATTTCATTGCTTCCCTAAAAATAACATGCAATTTGAAACCTGTGAATTGTTTATTTCTTAAATTTCCTAGTTAAGAAATTTAGACAATGGTTGACTGTTGGTGAGTGAAACTTACTCTGAATGTAAAGTAATGATTACTAAAGACTGGGGTGAAGGGGTGAGGGAGAAATATTTCATAACAGATAATGAAGCACAATTAGAAGTAATAAGTTCTAGGGTTCTGCAGTACAGTGGGGTTGTGATAGTTGACAATAACCTATTGGGTATTTTATACATAACTAGAAGAGAAAAAAGCTGGAAGCTTCCAAACACAAAGTAATGATGAGACGAAAATGTTAATTATCCTGATTTAATAAGTACATATTATATACCTGTTTTAAAATATCACAATTTCCCCATGAACATGTGTAGCTATAACGTATTAATAATTTTATGGACTGTGAGTACAGCTCAGTGGTAGACAACCTTCCTGTTCTAGAAGAGGATCTGCTTCTTTGCCTTTGCAAGTGTTTAGAGAATGCTGTATTTCTTGCCTGTAGCCCTGAAGGCCTTTTGTATCACTAACCTCTGCTTCAGCCCGTCTCCTCCTTTGACTCTGACCTTCTAGCTCCCATTTTCTTTTCTTTAACATAAATTGGCCACTGTGGTTACATTGGGTTCACACAGATAACCTAGGGTTATCTCCCATCTCAACTTCCATAACTTACCCACATCTGTAAAGTCTGTTTGCCTGGTACCACAACATATTCACAGATGCAAGGATTAAGAAATGGACATTTTGGAAGGAAGGGGGATTATTTTCGCAAACACAAGACTGGAAAGGACACTCTAGATTTTTTTTTATCCTCCCATCCCCACCACCTCCAGTGAAGAATGCCACTTTTATGAAAATTCTTCACATCTTCATTTTTTTCCCTGTTTATTTGTATAATGAATTATCTCTCTAAAAATGCTGAAGTGTAAGGGCTTTATTAGTATGCCTGAACACTAATTAAGAAGGACACTTGTTCTTATTTCATTTGACTTTCATAGATTTTTGTCCATCAATAACTGCACTGTGGAACTGATGATTCCCCGTACAGTATCATGGCTTTATTACCTATATATGGCTTCATGCTAACCGACGGTGAGATGGTACAATTATTTATGCTAATATCAATTTGCTTTTGTGCTGTAGATAGTACAAATAAAGGTGCAGAAATTGATTACACACCACTGACAGCAGAAGAAACATACAGTTTCATCAATGAAAAAACCTGAGTCATGTAACAGCTCCGTAGTTGTACACAGCCTCATGAGAATGACAATCAAAACCAAGTAGTAATGATATGAATATGTATTGGGTACCTCATCCTGTTTTTGTAATTTTAATAATTTGTAAAAAGAGATAAGTGCAAAGGGAAGCATTTTTGTTTTCATTTAATACTCTTTGAAGAATATAGTATATTAATATTAGACTTTTAAGTACTATTATAATTATTTTCTTGTATTTAGGTTTTATTAATCTATAGTCATTTGATTTAATTCTAAGAATAAATAAATATCATATTTAAATATTTGTATGCATAAGCACACTTTTGTGTCTGACTCAGGTCCATTGTTATCTTTTTTTTTTTTTTTTTTAGGGACTGGGGATCAAACTCAGGAACTTGCTCTTGCCAGCCAGGCACTCATGCCACTGAGCTATATCCCCAGCCCCTCCATTGTTATCTTAATTGATTAATTAGACTGAAGAAATAATAATTAGATATGATAAGTGTATAAGTTGGTGTCTTAAAAACGAAAGTTGGTTCATCAAAATGATTGTCTAAAATTTTGTAATTATCACTGAAAATAGAAATAAAATGCATATTTTCAAAACTTTTAGAAGAAAGAGAAATAGAAAAAACACAGTTTAATAGAAGATTGAGAAGGAGGGAAAATATCAGAGAAAAATATCAAATCTAGTTAGTTATATATGAAATATATAATGACAGTCTGCTACTGGCTGGAAATACTATTTGGAAATGTTATCCAAATAAATCAGTAAATAAACTTTTGTATAAAGTGTGAAAACTTTCAGGCTGTATACATTTTCTTAAACTCTAGATTATATACATGACATGCCTAAGCTAAAAGAGAAAAAGAAATTGCTCCTTTTAACAAAGGAATAAGAAAAGATATATTTGATGAATATATTTAATGCCATAAATTAGAAATATGTAACACCAAAGATAGAATTACAAGATGAACCCAACAAATGCAAAACAGTAGTGGAAGACATGTATATATCAGCAGAGCTATTTCATAACTATAGTGAATAAGGAATTTTAGAATTTCAAAATATGAACTACATTTCAAACACCAAAGGTTACCTTAAAAGTTAGTAGCATAAAGCACATCATTTATGTTTCTAGTTTTCATTACATTGATTGTCAGGTTATCTGATCAACTGATTGAATTGCAAGGCCAGAATGTACCAGAAATTTCTGATTTTGAACTCAAAATTTTGTGTTGATCTGGTTAACAAGGCTCAATAGACCTAGGTGCTGCTTTTTCTTTTCCCTTGCTTTTCCAGTAAAAAGTTATCAGAGGGTTAAACCTCTTCACTCAAAGGAAGGAGAATGCGAATGAGAAAGTACCTATTTACAGCAACATTCTCTATGAGTAAAGAAAGCCATATTATCAGATCAAATTCCACAGAACTAAATATTCTCAGCTTCTTTTAACAGATTACCTAAATGAATGAGGAAATATATAAAAGTTTTACATTCCATAACTGTATATTCTGTGAGGCAAGAAGAAAACCAGAAGATGTAGGCATTAAAAATTTATTTTAGCAAGTGATCTTAATGAGGAAATTTTGTTAATAATAAATAAAATGAGATACAATACGAAAAAGTTATGCTATACAAAAGTGTATTTGATTGTTTAAATTGGGTTACATTACTTTGTTTAGAAACTTGCTTCATAATGTGATACTAGCTTATTTGGATTCCTTTTTTGGGAAGCACACACTGGATATTTAAACAAAGAATGCCTACAACACCCTCTTATATCATGTCTTCTCAGCTCAGGGATGTTCTTTTATAGTTATAATAACTAGGACGTATAATCAGCCTATGTTCAGAATGAAATTAAGTGACTGCCTCATGCTCACAAATATTAAATAAAATGTAGCATCCTTTTCTCAAATAGAAGTAATAAAATTGAGCGGATCAACCAGAAGAGATAAAAGTTTGAAATTAACATTTTAAATTCTTTTATTTTGGTGTTTGAGTCTACATTATATTACTCACTAATTGACTCTTCTGCCTGTTATGTGTTAACTTTCTGTACAGTACAGAAAGTTGGTGTACAGAAAGTTGGTGATAACATGCAGAAACTAAGATGTAGTGCCCATAGTACTGTTACCCTAAACAGAATGACTTCGTGGTTTAAAAGTGTTGGCCTTTGTGACTCATCTCTAAATACATCCACATGCGGCTTGCCTCAGAACTTTTAACATTTTGGTGATTACAATTCATTATTATTGAGTAGGACATCAAACTGGCCACAAATGAGACATCTTGAAATTCAAGAACTGCTAACCAAAGAGTTAAGAATAAGAACCAAAATGAGAATATCTTGTTCCTGTATAAGAATTTGTTATACTTTCTAGTTGTTTTTATTTGTTATATTCTTGATTATTATTTTTTTAAAAAAATTAGAAAACTGTTAATTTTGAGTGTGTTAGGTCTGTAACTTTGTTACAAATGACCATATAGTTTATATACAGTAAACAAGCCCTTAACCCACAAGAGACTGAAGAAGGACAGAATTAAATAAGACTGTTATGACCTTCATGATGTCATGATGATTCAGTGAGTTATTTTGGTTAAAAATCTTCTCTGGAGATTTTCCTGACTATGTAAGCTTGTTCAAATAAGCTTGAACATTTCAAAAATGGAAGTTACCTAGACCATATTTTCCTCCCAGGTGAGCTTGGAAAATGTCTAAGGGTCATCTTCTCAGTTCTAGTTGAAAGTGTCATGCAATTTAACTTTATTATTAGAAACATTCAGCTTTTCTTTCTGTGTAAGAAAAGACAGAAATTCCTGTCCTCATTTATATTTGCAGAGATTTTACATTTTTCAGTGTATTCCAGAGAGCAGGTTTAGGATACAAATATGGGATCATCTGTATGTAAATTTTGATGCAATAGAAGAAAAATTAAAGTATGTAAAGTTGGAACCAAGTTGTGCTGTCCTTCTGTGACTGCCTAAGTAATCATTTATGTGCAACATGGAAACAGTTAAAAAGGTGACTTAGATTACTTCTGAAGCTTTTCTCAAACTCTTAATTTTATTTCTTAATATTTCAAAATAAAGAGTAGGATAAATTATCTTTCTTGGATGCAAAAGTTTTATTTGCTGTTAATTTTATTTTAATAATAATAATGAGAGATAGATTGTTATTACTCCCACTTTAAAGATGTATAAACTGAGGCAAAGTGAAATTAAGCAATTTGAGCAGGCACAGAGCTTGTGAGTTGTGGAACTGGAATTTCAGCCTAAAAGGATAGTGCCCATAAGCTGAACTCATATATATTCTGTTGGACACTTTTTAAGAATACGTGCAAAATAGGGGCTGGGGATTTAGCTCAGCGGCAAAGCACCTGCCTGGCAAGCCCAAGGTCGTGAGTTCGGTTCCCAGTACCGGAGAAAAACCAAAAAACAAAAAAAAAAGAATATGTGCAAAATAATTTCATTTAAAGAAGAATAAAATTTCAGAATGAGTATCTTGACTTTTTTATGGCAAAATTATTGAGAACATACTGTGATAGTGCAATCAGCAACCAGCATATTTTCTCCTAGAATTATTACTACTCTTCCTATTTTGGGGGTTTAGAAAGTCACAGTTACTCTTCTAAACACTTTCAAGAATTATATCATTTAATGTTTAAACAATCTTTTATAAAGAAGATGTGAATATCTCTGTTAAACATATGAAGAGGCTAAGGTCCTACTCCTGGAAATGAGACATAATATAATTTCAAATTATTATCACTTATTCCCTTAGTTTAGTCATTCATTTTAAGAAAATCACGAACACCTATCTAGAAGGTGCTCCATATGCAAAATGGAAAATATCTTCAAATGAAATTCTCTTTTAAACCTATTTTATAGCCATTTATTTATAAAAGAAGTACTTTTGTCTAGGTAATCAACCTTGGCTATTCTAGACAATCAATTAACAATCAGTGTGTGAGACACCATGAAGAATAAACAGCAATCCCTATAGTCAAGAAGCTTTTGCCTCAGCTGAGCAAGGAGAAAGTACAGACCTAAATGAAATGAACAGCGAATGCAGTCAAATAACTTGTTCAATTGATGAGTGAGAGAGAGAGAGAAAGAGAGAGAGAGAGAGAGAGAGAGAGAGAGAAGACCTTGTTGCAGACAGTGAATGCTGGGGAGGATTCATGGGACGTATCCTATGTGAAGATGCATGACTGATTCAGATGAATATAAAGAATTACACAGATCACTTGAAACAGAAGCAAATGAAATGAACATTGTAAGTTTATAGTATACAGAACAGTGGACTCTAATAGCTACATCAGGGTGGTTTTAGTTAATTATTTGTAACTTTATAATTATTTTTAGTAGTAATTCCTTTAAACTCACCTAAGAAAACTTTGCAAACATCATAAAATAGATTCTAATTATTACTGGCAATCAGAATCACTGGGAGACATAGGAGCTAAATTTCAAGAATAATGGCCTATGACTATCCTTCCCCTCCACAGATCTGTAAAGTTTTGGCTAAACTTTTTGGCTTAAGTCACTCAGTTCTGGTGTTGTCAGTTACAACTAAGACCCAAATATTTGACACCTTTCCCATATGGGTGTTGGGTGTGAATTTGAATGGATGCATGATTGCTTTCATCAACAGAGCAAAGAAGACCTGAGCCTATGTGACTTCTAAGGAGGAATCATGGCAAACCACGCAATTTTGTTGTTATTCACAGAAGCACTTATACATGAGTCCCAAGACATGCTGTAAAAAGCTTGTCTACCCAAAGGCTGCCTTGTTCTCTGCAGAGATAGCTCATGTTTCCATGCTAGAGTCAACAATGCCTTCCAACTATCCTTCGTAAACGACGTGGTTGAAACCATGTTGGATTATCCAGAACTATGCATTTGTCAGTTGTGTAGCTCTCAGATTCCTTAAATGCTACATTAAATAGAAGAGTTGTACAGCTGAGATACACCTAAATTTCGAATTCACAAAATCGTGTGGTGTAAATGGAGTACAACTGTCATAAAAGGTAAACTCTATAGTTATTTGCAGAAAAATGGGTGCACTGCGAGACCATAATGTTAAGTGAAATAAATCAGACATGCAAGCTTAAATATCACATAGCTTCTTTTATAGGAGAAACTCAAGATATAAATAAACAGCAAAACAAACGATAGATAACAGGAAATAGGAAGATAGATCTTTTGCAAACAGGAAGGGGGCAAAGAGACAGAGGGAGATGCCATCATGCTAGACGTGTAGGAATTGCTTCCTTATGAAGAAAATGAAATGGCAGATACAGTCCCAGTTCTGCACTGTATTGGGACAAGAGGCACTGAGAGACTGCCCTATGGTCCTGCTCCTGCTTGATTTGTCCCAGTGAATACCACCCTAGCAGACCTGGAACCTGTACTGCTCCACCACCCGTCCTCAAGTGCCGTGACACGTGGGCTTTTCAGTGTCCCATGCAGTGCTAGGGCTCCATTAGATAATCTTGAACTAAACTGGATACCAAAGATTGGAGGAAAAGATTTTCAAAGGCGAAATACAGATCATATCACTCTATTCTGAGTTTTCTGGGACGACCCTGATTCTAAATGTTCTATATCACCAAACATTATTGAAGCATCTTAGGATTTCCTACATTTTTGGTATCTAAGTTATTCATTCCAGACTATCCCTTTTCACTGGAACAGGCATAAAATCTTTTGTCAGACTATGTGTCCCAATTCTGTGTTGAGAAAATAGGGCAGGGTACTTTTAACTCAGAATTATACTGCAACCAATTTGGCACCTGTGATAAGATTGTAGCGGGTGAAGGCCTCTGGACACTATAAAAGGAGAACGTGGAAGAAAGGAGGTTTTATATAAAGTTTATATTTAGTGCATATGCACAGATATCCTGAAAAAGCTAATAATTTAGCCTAGTTTTTAAAGGTTAAAACCATCATTGTACGTCAATCTGTTAGGCGTGTATTTCTCAGTAATATTTTCTTAAGGACCTAAAATATATATATTTAATAGATCATAAAAAATGGAAAATTTAATTTCAGAAATTTCCAAAAGAGCCAATTGAAATTTTTATCCTATTTTTGCACTAATTTTTTTTCCCTCCTGGTGACTATCCAAACATTAAAAAATTATTGCAGATTATACTGTTTCCTTTCATGTAAATTGTATGTGTGCATCTGGACAGATAGAGTGAAGGGAGAGCCAATAAAACGCCACAACACCATAACACAACTGGGTTTTTATTATTTCTAAGAAGAATCTACGGACCCATCATAATGTAACTGCTTACACAAACAGCCAAAGTTGTACAAGGCAAGTCTTCTATAGATATTGCCAAGTGAGGCTTTATGTTGCAGTCTTCAAATGACACTCAATTAGTACAAGGGATTTTCGACCAGCAGAAACAATATGTCCTAACTATGTCTTTTACTTATTTTTCACCTTGCAAATGCCATTTAAGTAAGTCTAATATCATTAGTGTTCATAATTAGGGTGTACCCCTTATATGTTTAATTATACTTGTAATTACACCATGAAGTAAAATTTGTTACCATGCCATCCTACTGTCTTTACACTAGTTTATCATTATAATTTTTTCCTGAAGCTACTTTTCAGTATTGCATGCAGTGGTGTCTTGGTTACTTTTTTCTCGCTGCTGGGACAAAATATCTGACGACCAAAATTAAGAAAGTAAAGGTTTATTTCGCTTACAGTTTGTGGAGGTTTCAATCCGTACTAGGCATGATTATAAGGCAGAGTGGCACGTGGCAGAGGGCTGCATCTCAGGGGGGCAGCACAGCCAAGCCACCAGCACACACCAGGGCGTAATGGGGGAGGAACGCCCCAAGCACTCTTTTCTCTCCCTTACATATGCAAATTATCCACTCCTGGGCGGGTGCAGCTCTCACACCCATATTCAACTCTAATAGCCTTCCCCATATCCACAGGAGGCTTTGGGGGGACACACAGACATAAACCATAACAAGTGGGTTACTCTATTATTGATCACCAGTAATCTGGGGCATGAGAGGACACATCTATGCCCTGTGCAAAACAAATGCTGTAACAGTTAAGAGAGAGATGACTATCTTTTAGAATTTTAATGTCACTTATAAAGAAACCACAGAGCTGGGCGTGGTGGCACATGCCTATAATCCAAGCTACTCAGATGCTGAGGCAGAAGAACCCCAAGTTTGAGTCCAGGCTGGGCAACTTAATGAGACTCCATCTCCACATAATTCAGTGACAGAGGGCTGGCCTGGTATATATGAGGGCCAGAGTTCAATCCTCAGTCCTGGGGACAGGAAGGGGAGGGGAGACCATGTGGTAATTCTAGAAATAAAGAAAATATTTCTCAGAGATGATGATCACTTTAGGAGATAGGAAATGGTGACAGAAGAACACAGATTAAAAAATGTATGCCATGGAAAAAGTATGATTCAAATCACTGACAATGCTTACAGGAAAAAAGGGAAAGCTAATCAAGACAGTTACTTAGCTGCCAACTTTCCATGATGGAAAACTACATCCAAGGTTGAGTAAAAATTTACATTGATTCAGGTGCAAATAACTTGACTGCTTCTTCTTCATGTTTTCTGTTTCAAATACAGAAAAGAAAGAAGATCTAGGAGTTGAGAAGGTGGTAAAAGTGGCAGGTAGATGCCTGCTTCAAGAGTAGGAAGGTAGCCCGCTTTTAAAGTTCTCACTGTTTAACTAAAGCTATGCACAGGAATTGAGGAAGCTCAGCTATCAGGGATTCTGAATTAAAGAAAAATGTAGGGGAAGGTGCTCTAATCCCTTGTAGCTTAAACTGCAAGTGGCTTGCCTGAAGTTGTGGGCAATAAAAGGCAACAAGGTATTTCAACTTCATAGAGTTCTGTATTGAAAGTCTAATTATCTCAAGAATGGGAGTCTAGTATTCCATTAGCTAGCAGTATAGGGGGTAAAACTTGATAACCAAGTCTCTGCATTCATTTTACATGATTCTGACTTAGCTTAAACATTTTATAAAGTACATAAGGTGGTGGAAGTCATATGGGACCATAACTGAATAACCTACATAGACAGCATTAGAAAGGCGGGTATTTGTTGGAATGTAGATCCTGTTTTACAATCTACACACTCAGGCCTGAGAAAGAAGAAGCAGGGCAGGACATTTTGGGGGTGCCTACTGTATGCAAGGCACTTTATTAAGCTCCTGAGAAGTCTGTAATATGATTTACTCATTCCTATTTTGTAGATGAGGAAACTGAACATCAGAAAGATAATCTGCCCATTTGATGATGGCTTGATTAAGGGCTAAAGAGATCCTTATATATTCAAAGAACATGTTCCTTCCACCAGCTTCCTAATGAGCTATGAGATATAACAGATTTCATTCACTGACATATCTTGGAATTGTAGGTCTAGGACCCGGGAGGCAAAGACTGATCTTTGGTCGTTAAAGGAAAAGTGTAAATGTAATTATTACACTTCTGTAGAGGGGGTCTTCAATTTCTCTCAGCACTTGTTTCCCTCATAGTGGTTTCTTTTCCTTTCCTGCAATTCATAAATATTTAACAGACACAAACATCAGTTTAAGTGTGAATTACTGCACTAACTCTTCCAGGAAATTTTTATTTTCACTGTTGTTTCTGATAAGAAAAACGCAGTAATTCTAAAATTCTACAATGGGCCAAGAGGCACTCAGGCAAAGCATATTGTATGCCTGTTGCTATGCACTGTTTCAGTGAAACCTCATGATAATCCATGAAATGATTGAGAATTGTCATTGTGTCTTAGAAATGTTCAAGTGGAGGCGGGTGAGGTTGTCCACATTCCTACAGCTAGAAGTCAGGAAGCTTCGTCTTCTGGTGCTAAAGCTCATATTCTCGGAAATTGTGCCATTCGCTCAGATTCATGACAGTATATCAGTATATCTTGTCTGTGCACTCATTAAGTGTTCAGGACATGAGGGGACCTTTCCTAGGATTCTTGTAAATATTTACTTAATGCTGTTTCACAAATGGTCACATAAATTACACACACACACACACACACACACACACACACTCCCCAATATTTAGTAAAAGAACAAATGACTCCTGTGGCTTTTAGAATCCATTTCATGTGATGATTTTGATGATTTTGAGGAACGTAGCTTAAACATTTCCATTTCTACCCAAGGTTCATGTTCTGTGAAGTCATATCTTTACTCTGAAAGTTTTAAACAAAAGAGTATCTTGATAGTTACAGAATCAAACTTATCAGTCAGAGAACATTTCTGTTACCTCATGTAAAATAAAGCTGTGTGTAGTTATGATATTTCTGACTTCAAAATTTGGCACAATTTCTGAATTTTCTTTCCAAAGTTTATTTTGGGATTTTCAGCCATCCTCTAAGAAAGAGCTCAGATGTATTTTGTTGTTGTTTTTTTTTTTTAATGAAGCATCTGGTATTTAGCAACAGTGTATATTACTAGTGGTGTGCAATAAAATTGAAGCCAAACTCCTGATGAGCTGTGAGTTCATCTTGTTTATTCTCTCTCTGTCAGATCTAAAGTACAAATATTACTTCCCCCCTACAATGGCATCTGAAAACATAATGTCTACATTCATGGGATTTTAGAGATTTCAGTAAAAGATCATGTAAAAGATGAAACAGCAGGTTAATAATTCAGGAGTATAAGATATAACACTGTTAAATGTATCTGTAAATATTTGGAAAAGCTATCCAGTATAAAAATGTCTTTTCTTTGTTGATATTCAACATATTAGGAAAGAGAGAAATCCTAATTGCAATTCCCTTGGTAGCAGTTTCAGTGGAGTATTGTAGCCCATTTCCTGCTCTGACACCTCACCTGGACCTCTTTACTATGGCTTCTCACCCCCTCTTATCCTGTCCCTCCGTATTACTTTCCCTGCCACTCCAATATGCACTGTACACGTTTACTCCGCTGAGAGGAAGGAATTTTCCCTCCCTTTATCTCTTCACCTCCTTTTGGATACTTTTGTTTCATCTCTCCCTCTTTTCCTCTCAACTCTACTCTGCCTCCTTGCTTTTCTTCTTTCTTTCATAACTGTGTCTTCCAGGCCAGACATTATGGGTTCGTCTCCTCCTTTCTAGTTTCAGTTGTATGATGGAAGACACTGCCTAAATACCTGAGATCATCATCACCAAGGAATATCCTTTACTTTGGGGGAGAGATAGAAAAAGAATTGGGTAAGGGTACTAGACAAAACTGGTACACTGGAACAGTTGATATTTAATTGTTTGATCATTCTTACATGTCTATATTTGTTTATCTGAGTAATCAATATGAAGATAACAGTATGCAATACACCAACCATTATTAATTTCTGATCACCTTGTCTGAAATTCTGTATTTTTACATTGTTTTACTTATGCCTCTGTGTTTGTCAGCATGTTTTGGTTCTTTTGTCTTTAAAAATAAAAATTAAAAAAAAAGAACTGGTATGCTGTGGAATGCAGGGTATGTTCAATCTCTGTGAGCTCCCATTCAATCTCTACTAAATGAAGATGATAGTTTCCTCCTTAAGACAGGCAGGAAATACAGAAACCATAGTTGTACATGCACTTAGCACAATCATTGGAAGAGAACCAGCAGGAAATAAGAGAATTTCTTGTACTTATCCATGGTACCTGTTGATTAGACAGGACTGATCTCAAGCCTGCAGCTGTACTAACCTCTTTTTAATTCCTTCCTCTTTGCCCCGCCTGACAAATGTGTCTACCCTGCAGATGATTCAGACACAGTCCTTTTTGTTCATTTATTTAGGAGTCTGTGTAGGCAGATATGTTATGTCCTATTCCTAGGTATTGCCTGTTACTTTGTCCCATTACAGAATTAATCACTGTTGATAAACATTCAGGTATTATTTTTCCAGCCACTTAATTACCTGAAGGTGGAAGAAGGTGAAAGAAAAATAAGGAAAAGAGAAGGATGGGTTTTGGGGAAGTTGCTTTAAGTTCTAAAAGGTCTTTTATTCTCAAAGAATAGCTTCATTGGTAATAGATGAGGTCCACAGGGATGGGGGCTTTACTCTGGGCCAACACTGTCTTCTTTATCTTCTCACTAATAAGTCTGTTTCCAGCACCTTACTTGCTTCTTGGTTGCAAATAACTCTGGTCTTTGTGTGTGTGTGTGTGTGTGTGTGTGTGTGTGCGTGTGTTTGTATGTGTGTACATGGGGGGACGTATGTGTATGGCTTTGGTGGGTGGAGTATTAGGAAAACTAGTGTGATTCTAACAGCATGTTAAATATACTTATATTTTGTGAATCTTTTGTAATCTCATTTGACTCATATATATATATATATATCCTTATCTCTGTTTTACAGAAAAACAAATGGATGTTTAAAGAGGTTAAACAGGTTAACTTGCCTGAAATTATTTAGTTTAATGACAGAGGTCCTTCTGGTGACTGCACTTGGCCCTCATGTTCCAAATGAGACCCTTGTTGGTGGGCGGTTCTGAAACATGACAGTTATCTATATTATTTCTCCTCCAGTCTCCAGAGGTGGTGACATTTTGAATGTACAGCACAGACTGATCCTTCTCAATAGCACCCAGTAACAAGGCTTTCCTTGCTAAAAGCAAAGAGGTCAAAAAAAGTTAGGTGTACCTTGAACATAATTCTGACTCCTGATCGATTAGGAGCCATTAGGGTTTCACAAGCTACTGATTAGGCAGTAATGCACTGTACTGATGCACATTTTGTTTAAAGGAGGAAGTGGGGATGTGTATTTTATTTTCTTTGTGCTTAACCATGTTTGTAGTATAATTTTTCTAGAGTTTGTCTGGTTTCTTTTAGTACAATTTCTAGTCCAGAGTTTTACAAAACCAGCTACAAAACAAGCACCAATTTATGTTCCTGTAGAATGGAATTGTATTTTTTTGCTTGTCCCTCTGACTACTTACTGTTTTAATTGTGAGGCAAAATCAAACATCTGCTCACAGAACATTCTACAACAGTGTGTGTAATAGCGAACTGATGAAATTACAAGGGCCATAAACACTGATTTTCAGCAAGCATTATTTGCAGTACAAAGAAAAACTGTAAACTCAAAAGAATGAAGATTTTTAGTCACAAGTTGCAACTTACTAATAGACAATGAGCCTTGGCTCATCCAGGGTTTGGGTTCTTATGTATACTAATTGTCAACATGTAGAAATCAATAGCTTGCTCATATAAATCCAGATTTTAAGTATCATTTAAAAGACCCTGAGTTCTTTGTAATACTGTAGCAACCTTTTACCTCTATTTGGTACCTGCATTTTGCCATGGTCCTCCTGTAAGAGATTTATTTTACTTGTTTAACTCTTCTAGGCATTTGAGTTTTTGATCCCATGTTTAAGGAATAGTTTTCAGATTATATTTCAAAAATGCTAATTTTTGATCTGGTTCTAACTCAACCTTATCCACTATCACCTCCATATACTATTAGGGGGATACTTAAGAGATTAGACTAATGACCAGACTGGTATCCAACACCTAACCCATCAAACAATGAGGAAAGACATAAGCCACCATAGTGCAGAAGCAGGGACTGAGAGCCCCTATGTGCCTGCTTTCAGTACTTCCATTTTTAGATCATGCAGAAATCCGATTAGAAGGCATTTTGGGAAGGACTTCAGCAGCCAAAGTGAAGGAGGCACTCCTTCAACGTGCTTCAAAATTTTAAGACAAGACTGTGGTGTTGGTGTCTTTGTGGGAGGGGAAGCACACAGTGTTTTGCCCTGACACACACTCCATTAGTGTATGTCCTTTTTTATGATAGTGGGTGTTTGTTTTTCTTCAGCTCTGTGTGTGTTTGTGTGTGCGTGTGTGTGTGTATGTGTGTGTTATTTACTAGACTTAAGCTTTACAATGGTAATATAATACTTCATGCACTATAGAAATTATGTAACTATATTTTAAGTAGGGCGAATTGACTTATGTATTCCTCAGACTTTGTAGTGTTTATGGTCATAGAACAAATGAAATCACATTTGGTTTCCTCTATATGTTTGACTTTCATAAATTCACATTTCTTATCAAGAAGAAACCAATTGAGCTCTATTATATAGAAAGACATCTGCCTTTGTTTAAACCATCTTTAAAAAATGACATTTAACCTCTAAAACGGAATTATAAACTGGAGGAGAATCCATGGGTTTTCTATACATACCTTTATGTAGTCTTATACATACCTTTGTGTATGTAGTCTTATACATACCTTTGTGAAATGTAGAGGGCATTCTGTTTTGAGTTTCTACATGAATATACAAAATAATTAATACAGAAACTGAGGAAATTAGTTTGCACTTATGAAGGTCATTTTTAGAACACCAGATATTGATTTTGCCTTTGATTTCACCCTCAACTATATGTTTATGCTTTGGAAAATTTTAATATAGACAGGAACAATGGGAAATATTTTCTAGAGAAATATTTCTATGAAAGTGTTAGATTAGGGTGGAGGTAACAAATTTTTGGCTGAATACAAATTTTACATGTATAATTATAGAAGGGTCTTATATATAGAATATATATGTATATATATATCTATATACATATATCTATATTAGTAAAAGATTCTTCCAATAAAATCCAGTAAGTGACAATATACTTGATACACAAATTTTGGTTCAAATGTTACATGTACCATAGTGCATAAGATTCTGAAACTTTTTAAGGAGATTTGTTATTGAATCAAGTAATTTCCTTCTGGTTAAACAGTACTTAGAATAATAATTTATGCTTCTTAGGGTTTAAGAGACTATAAATTACTGTTTTCCTAACTTAACTACTTTTTGTAAAAAGATATCTTTGAAGATATTGGTAAGACATGCAGGTATGAAGTTGACTTCTCTAAATGAATCTGCTCTGTTATTTTATGCCATTGAGATGTACACACATATTCTCAAATTTAATAGCTGAAAAGTTAATTTTAAGAGAAAATATTAGAAATCGATGCAAAAACTAGTAGTTTTTCAAATTTCAGAAGATTTTGCTCCTGATTAAGTGTACATATACATTTTCATTTCACCATAATATCGGTAGGATAATTTTTGTTTGTTTTATTAAGATCTTTGATTGCAAAGTTCATACTGCATTAAAAATATACCTTGAAATTGTTTCAAAAACCATGAGATACACTTAGACAAAAGCACAAGAACAATAGTTCTGGAAAATGTAGGCCAATGTTTCTGTGAGCTCTTGCCACAGACTAATTTTAGTTGAAGGGATCTAACTATTTTCAAACCATTCACTTTCCACCCTTCCCTACCAACTCTGGAGCTCTGCAGATGAAAGAGCCTTGTGGAGCCTGGAATTTGTGCCTGTTACAAGTCTAAAGAGAGTTTTAGAGTTTTTTTTAAACTTTCTTTCATCATTTCATACCAAACTCAAGAATTATGCTAGGTCAGGGGTTGATGACCTTTAGCATACACACCAAAAGTGGACTGATAGGAGGGCAACATGTCGGGTACACTCCTTCTGTCTGACAAACACTTCACATCCTTCCTCCAAAGGGCTCTCTTCTCCCCAGGAGAGCTACACACCCACCAAAGCCCTACCTCCCAATCTTTAGTTTTCACTTGTGAATCTGTTAACTGATAGATAAAATGAGCAAGTTAAGAGCTTTTCTCTAATACATTTGCATTAAAAAGAGACACCTGGAGCTAGCAGAGCCTAAGGCAGCTTTAAGGCTAGAAGGACAGCAAGAGGTGCTATTTTAGGTACAGGCAGTTAAGGGCTGTACTTGGTAGACTGCCCCCTCATGCTGTCAAGATTATAAGTGGCTGGTTACAAACAGCTTCCTTACTTCCAATCTCCACTTTTTAAATTGACTTCTTTTCTTCATAGTTTCAACACAAAGAGCCTCACAAATATCCAACTCCTTATGTGTCAGTCACATCTCAGGCACTCTATTTTTCACTTTTTAACAATTTTAATTCCTATTAAGATGTCTATTTATAGTCGCATTTTCTGGTTCTATGACCAGTGTTACTGCCTTGTTCCAGATTGCCACCAAGATATCATGTTTCTTTTTAAATTATGCAACAAATAACCAGAGATATTTTATTGTAATGTCCACCAGGCAGAAAACGTTGAATCCTGAATTCTTGAGGATAATACTTTTACGGCATCCTTTTTTTTACTTTAAAAATTCTTTTTATTAATTTCAACTGTGAACTCTGAATGAATTTGAAACTATTCTTTTTTACATTCAGTTTAGCCAGCTTTGTAATGGTTTTCTTAAAAGACTAAACTGAAATATTGCTGTCTTTTTTTTTTTAATTTGTAACTCCTCGTCTGAGAATTAGACTTTAAGACGTAATTCAAAATGATTTGTAATACACTTTTGCTTTACATTTAAGTCATTTAATTTAGTTTGAAACGGTAACACTCAATGTGTGTCTCTTGAGATTGTGCAACCTTTCCTGATTCCTTGCTTAAAATAAGTAAATTTTCTTGAATTTAATCAAATTTTTCATGGGATACAAACCCTCCCTTCGAAGTATTTCATCTTTACAATAAATAAACAAGAGCCAAATTTCATCACTGAAGTCATGGATAAAACGTAGGAAAGCAGTTGACCTCAATGCCTGCCCCTGTGGAACACGTCGAAGCAGTCTTTCTTAATTGGTGTCCCCAAACCTACAAACAAGAAAGAATATTTCTTTAATGTTTGACCATAGTCACCACAGTCTGGGAAATGAACGCTGAATTTCCAACACATTTGCGTAACTTGGATGTCTCAGCTTTACTAAGGCAGAGCTAGCTGGGCAGAGTCCAGACTGATGTCCTTGGCAGCACTGTGGTGAGACAGAAAGGTCTGTCTGGGGGGTGGTTGGTGGAGTGGCACGGTGTCCAGAGGACGCATTCCTGGAAGGCAAGAGTATACAGCAAATTCAGAGTATCTAGTAGATCATCACATGCTGTATTTGAAGACCTATGCAGCACTGATTTGTAGGAATTGTGTACGATCTTGATATAGGATGATAATTTATTCTGTATGACATATCAGAACAGACAGGAGAGAGGTAGGAAAAAGGGAGGGTGGAGGGGAGAGGGGAGAGAAGAGACAGAATTTAGGATTCGGTCAGAAATTGACTCTGCCTAACTCAATGACATTTTTTTGAGCAAAGGACCACAAACACCGCACACTGTCCCAACTGGTTAAAGATGAGCTGGCGTTAGAACCTGGTTTATATCACTGGGCAATATTCTTCCCAACACACCATCGCTTTCACAGTCTTCGCAAATCATTCCTTAGCAGTGTAGCTGATTCTTTTAGGAACAAACGCTGTGGTTTCTCAGTGGTTAAAACTTATCTGTCTGCGGGGATATAGCTCAGTGGCATAAGCACTTGCCTTCAAGCCTGAGGTCATGAGTTTGATTCTTGGTACCAAAAAAAGAAAAGAAAGAAACTCATCTGTCTGAATTTATCTCTTTAAAAAAATCTCTTCTTAATGAATTAATTGTTTCGCTATGATATGATAAATTTTATTAAAATTAACAATTTTTATGGATTTTATTGTTCAGTGTTAACACTTCTCTTTCATATTTCATTTATTTCTATCAAACTTTTCTTTAGCAGTGCTTAACAGTGCAAATAAATAAATTTGTAAATTTAAAAAATGAACACTAAATTTGTTTGGACTTTGGATATATGCTCTGAGTTATATAAGGGCTGTTATTTGAGGTCACCTCATCTCTTAGCTCACATTCATTGATTCCTATGATCATACGATAGTAAATATTAAGCAGATAATAAGAAACTGTAGTACCTCATGGGTATATTTAAGTTTCTTTTTCTGTGGGGGTGGTTACTGAGAATTGAACTTAGGTCCTTCAGCTTGTCAGGCAAGTGCTATGCCACTGAGCTATCTCCCTGGCCTGGATACATTTAAAAATGAATAAATTTTTTCTGTTTTCAAGAAATGGTCCAAATATGTGTGTATATATGTATATATACATATCCAGACACACCAAAAATAAAACAATCGAGAAGAATACACCTGTTCAGTGTATAAACAGACATCAGGGATGTATCTATGAATTCAGAGAAGAAAGGAGGGAATAACTTCTAATTAGCATGGTCTAGAAAATGAATCATAGCGGTAAAGGAGATTTTGTCCTGATTCACTGAAGTAGAAAGAAAGAACAAAACAGTGTTATATTTGTTTTTCTTCAGTATAAAAGATTGAACTCAGGGTTTCAACCATACTAGGCAAATCCTTGGTCACTGAGGTATATCCACAGCCACTTTTATTTTTGTTTTAAAACAGAGTGTTGCTAAGTTCCTCCAGTTGGCCTTGAACTTGTGACCCTCTTTCCTCACTCCGCTGAGCAGACGGGATTACGGGTGGCACAGTAGATGTGTACTACAAGCCTGGCTCAAAATGGTGATTTAAAGCATAATTTTGTTGACAGATTAAAACACACAGTCTTTTAAAGTTGGTGGTTGCCTACATGTTTCCTCATAAATGTCTGTTTTTGTTTTAAATTGTTGGTTCTCTTTTTAAAAATTGGAAGATGTGATGACACTTAACTTTGACTTCAGTACCGCTATGGTCACTGGTAGGAAGGAATTGTCGCTCACATAGAAGGCTCATCCTCTTTGTCCCATTACTGGAACACGGGAAGTACCTTCCAAACCGGCAACTATCAAAGAATCATGGTGCTTGTGAATTACTGACTTCAGTTCCAGGTTTATATAGTGCATACAGCAAAATGCCTGTCAATCAGAGTCACTCTTCCACGTTTGTCTCTTTGTTGAGATTCAGAAGTATATTCAGCAGTGACACTTTACCGGCCAATCTCTCACTCAGTTGTACTTTTTGTTGTTCTTAAGGGGAGTGGCCACACCTTTCCAACAGGTTGTATGGTATCAGCAGGCAGTTCAAGCCCAAATTAGCAAGAGCACCTCTGAGCTGTGTTCCTTTACCCTGTTTGACTCTGTCTTTGTAATTATGAGTTCTATTTATTTTTTGTAGTAAATTATATCTAACATAAAGCTACTTTCACCATTTTTATGTATATATTTCTGTGTCATTATGTGTATTTTTGTTTTTGTGCTGCTATCACTATCACTCATAACTAGAATTTATTTTATGTTAAACAACTGAAATTCTATGTCGATTATATAATAACTTCCGGTCATGGTTTGTGTCTAGATGTCCCTTCAAGGCCTCACATAGTCATGGGGACTGGCTTCTAGAGTTGGTGACTGATTTATGGTCTGATTCTGGGATTAAGGGTGTGAGTGCTTCACCCACCTCAGGATGGATAGCCTGCATACAATATAAGGGAGGGAAAGAGCCTTGCTCTCCCCTCCTCTCTTGTTGCATTTGGTGTCTTTCACCACCATGAACTGTTGCTCCTCTGCCATGGCACCCAGCCAATTATGGACTGAAACCTCTACAAACTATGAGCTAAAAAAAGCTTTCCTCCTTTAACTTGTGGGTGTTGTGTATTTTGCTCAACAAGAGAGAAAAGTACCTAAGATACTCCCCATTCCCCTTCCCCTAGCCATTAAAATTACTATTTTACTTTATGTTGACATGGGTTCGAATACTGCCTGAACCTAGTATAAACAGATTCATATGACTTTTATGAACACATCTTAAGGTTCATCCTTGTCATAATATATGCCAGGACTTCCATCCTTTTTCATGATGAGTAATAGTCCATCTCACACACACATTATATTATGGCTATCCATTCATCACTAGATGAACACCAGAATTGTTTCTAACTTTGTTTGAGACAGGTCTCAAGATGTAGTTCAGGCTGGTGTTGAATCTACCTTTTGAGTGTTATGAACACTGTGGCTCTGAACCTACTATACAAATATATGTTTAAGTTCTTGCTTTAAATTCTTGGGCTATGTGTTTTACAGTGTAGTTCAAGAGTCATATAATTCTATGTTTCATTTTTTGAAGAACTGTCATATGATTTTTTCATAGTGGCTGCACTATTTTACATTTTTATCAGCAAAGCATAAAGATTCCAATTTTCCCTCTAGAGTCATGTCATCGCTTCTCTCATTAGCAGAAGTGAGTTGAAGTCTACTTTAAAATATGGTGTGACCAAGGAAGAATATTAAAATTGGTGTCAACATGAAACTCGATGAGAATTCTACAGGACCAGGGCAATATCTCTGTAATATATGTTACAGTAAGCGTGTGGAAAGCCCTAATCCCCTTCTTCCAAGGAAAAGAAGTTTGATCCCTTCTAGCTGGAGAGATTTAATAGGTGTTAAAATGATTGAGACTTGAGCTTGAGGAATTACAGAATATTAATACCTCACATAAAACATCCAATGCAAGCATACTTAAAAATTCTATGCAACACAGGAGGATGAAATTGAGAATAAAGCACCATTAAAATGGATCATTTCTGTGCCATTAAAAGGGAGGTTGCAGAACTATTTCCATGGCTGCATTTTCCAATTTGTATAACAGATATATCAATGTGAATGGTGCTTGACATATCTTTTAGTTCTTATTTCACTTACATGTGCACTCTAGCAACTTGGGAAATTTAAATCTGATGAAAGTGGGGACAGGAAGGTTTGGGGACAGATGATCTAACTCCACAGACTGAAGGTGGAGAAAGCTGTTTGTGAAGCTTTGTACTAAGTGTCTCCATGATAGCCCTATTATTAATATAATAGAACCAAAATGTTTGGAAATACAATTCATCTCTAGCGGGGCTTAAATCAGAAAAGTTCTAATTTCAGATAAGGTAGAGTTGGACTTATTTTACTTCTACAGCTTCTAGACAAAGGGGCTAAATTGTCAGGATGCAGTGTCTAGGTATCTCACCAAGTGAACCTCTATCAGAGTTTTATGGAGAATCTATGCCTTAGTATAAAAAGAGTGAATGCACTGACGTTAAAAGCTCTCCCTCATGAAGTTGAGGTCCACAGACTTAGCAAGAGCTGATGTGCCATTGCCTGAGAGCTACACAACAAACCCCACACCCTGGGGTCATGGATCTCTCTGCTCTAGGAAGAGAAAGTATAGTAACCTTTGAGGTCCTTCTGCTGTGGCATTTCTAGGACTATTTTTATATTGCTTAAAACTCAGCTTCCTTTAATATTACTATATGTATTGTTTTACTATCTCTATTTGGTATGGCCCAATGAGTTATGGCTCTTATGTTTACATTTCTTTATTCCAGTGAAATCGTTACTGATTCTAATCAGTTTTTGTTTCTGTACTTAAGTTTTAATACAAGTTCATTTCCCTGAAGCTTGATTGATTTATCTACTGTTATAGTACCCTACTACTGCCATTTGTCTTCTGTACATTTTCTGGAAGGTAGAATCCATCTAGTTTACTTGTAAGATAAAGTACCCTCGCTCATAGGAGACAATTAATTTGTGAAACCTCGAAATACCTGTTATTTAATCAGAGAAATTAAACTTTGGAACAAAATGCATTCTTCTCTTCCATCAGCACGTCCCTTTAATGTTCCCAAGCCACACATGTGCTGTGCTTCAAAAACAGATTAGAGCTGACACCAATTAGTCACATGTCTGAATTTTTGACGGAAGATAAAAATGAGCTCTTGTGCCCAAGAAGTCCAAAATTCATCTCTCTTTTGCCTAAGGTTTTCTTTCCTCAATATTTTTTCTCAGTTTAATATAAGATTGTTGACTTAACAATGATGTATTTCAAGCTAAAGGCAGAAATGAATTTTGCATTAATAAATTGTTTAGAGATGGATTCAAAGAGTATTTCATTATGTAAGAAGGGAGGCTATAAAACATGTTTGGTGGTCTTTCCATCATTACTACCTGTGGCCCATTTGTGGAGATGACATCTATCAGTATGACAGGGAATATTAAGCAAGTGATAGACAGTTATTAGCTGAAGTCCTGATATATTTACACCATGGGAAAATGCACTTGGTATTTTCTTTCTGGCAACTGGTCTGCTGTTCATAATTTGATGGAAAATTGATTAATCACACATTTAACTCAATGCAAGATCTTCTGCACTGTAATAAATTATGGCCATTAATCAATAAGTACAAAGTAATTCCAGGAGTCTGGAGACGTGCTGGTTTCTAATAGAAAAACTTGCACTTAGGCCCTTCTGCCAGTGACCACTTCATCTGAGGCATTTTGCACCTGCCTCAATCCAATTAGATGACATAATTAATGAACCTCAATGCTCTTGATAATTTGTTATACAAAAGAAAGAATGTTTTGGCACATCCATTAAAACCTGATGTAAAATACTTTTCAGAGAAGGGGGGAAAAAAAGACCTGATGGACGAAAGCAACAGAAAGGCTTATGCTGGGAATCTGGGAGTTCAAGGAAATGTGGGAAGCCACATTCTTACTTCACGTTGGAAGAAGACTCAGTCGCACTTGTTAAGAGAATCCAACAGGGTCTTTTTTTCCCCACTAAAAAAAGTGAATTCGGCCTGTGTGCAAAGTTTCATGCCATCTTGTTTCTTTTATGACAAATTAAATGGTATGATTAGAACAAGCATTCAGGAAGTTTTGTTTCAGAGGCAATCTAATAAATGTCTCTGCGCTTAAATATCAGTTACAGTTTTACATATCACAGTCATTCTGCACCTGTTTTACGCAGCTAACAATAGGCTCTCAATAGATTTTAGCGAGAGAAAGCCTGGGAAGATAAAAAGAAAACCAGTTTGCAGCTAATTCTGTCACTAGGAAACGCCAGGAGTAGATTGTGTTTAGAGACTTTGAAAAACAATTAGCTATGGATTAGAGGACTAAAAGGCCTTTCCTAACTGTACCTGGAAAATACTTTGCCCGTTTAATGCCTTCTAAGCTGTCACTGAGGTTGAACTTCAGTCCCAGTGATTAATGAAATGCTGCGGGGCACAGCTAGAAGCTAAAGTCTCAATTATGAAAAAGCAGTAACTAGTTTAATGTGCTGATGCTTTTATACTTAAAGTGACAGCTATGAAAAATGGCAATATTTCCAATCATGCTTTAATAATTTATCATTCATTTATTGGCATGTCCAATGTGCTTTACTCCCACTGTTCTTTTGCTTTTTCTTTGCTCCTGGACTTGAAATTTTGAAGAATACAGTATAGTCTTGTTCCATAGAAAGCAGATCTTCCTGATTGCAAGATGTGGCCAATAAATATAAACCAATAAATATATATATATATATTATCTATCTATCTATCATCTATCTATCTCATCTACCTGTCATCATCATCATCTATCATCTGTCTATCAATCATCTATCATTATCATACATTTAGCTAATTTCTAATTCAGGCCTATTATAGCAGAGTTTTTTTTTTTATTTTAGAAATTAAAGGAGGAAAATACTAACAGACCGACAACATTTTACAAAATAGCATA
>NW_004955474.1:9703286-9771336 GCF_000276665.1 Chinchilla lanigera | reverse complement strand
TGCCTCACTGACAGTTTCTTTCAGCAAGGAAATACAGGACAGTAGAACACCCGTGTTAACTATCCTGCATGTCTATGTATACAAACTTTCTCCTTCTTTCCCTTCTCTTTTCCCATATTCCAGTTATCCTTTATCTATGAGTTCTTTCCTATCAATTCTCAATGTCTATCATATCTTCTAGATTTATAGCAGAGTTTTTGAGAAGACCACAGGCCAGCAATACCCGACCACTTCCAGGTCAAAAACTGCCACATTAATTCCAGACAGATAACCTTGAATTATAAACCTTGGATTACAAAAGAAACTAGACAAGGTTGAGTGGAACAATTATTTTTAAGTATACCCTTGTCAAGAAAAAACCAAGTCAGTTATGCAGTAAATGAGGGTAGAGGAAAGACACAGTTTTGAACATGTTACTGTCTGGTGAGTTGGTTCTTCTATCAGCCTAGAAAGAATTACAAGACATGGAGTTAGGACAGCACTGATTTCCCGAGCCCCACATTTTTACTAACCTGAGGCGTCCTCTCCACAGTCCAATTTTCAGTGCCAAAAGATATCACCATCTCTCTGGTAGGTTCATCTCTTGACACGGGAAGAATTACAAGGTAGAGGGTCAAAAGAGGTCTGAGCACAGTACTTTATTGTAGAGGGAAAGCTGAAAGCAGCATTTATTGTAGAGTGAAAGCCAATAGTGCCCAGACAGATGAACATAGGAGGGGACCCAAAGGGGCTGCCGAAAGGACTCTTTGTCCAGGGACATTTCAGACAGGTTGAGACCAACCTATGGGGTGATAAGCAGGAAAGTTTGACTTAGAAGTGGGCCTGGATGAACTCAGGGTATGTAATAGGCATAATTTTGCAAACACCATTAATTATAACTTCAAAAAGAGCAAAAGCATTTTTTTAGAGAGGTATGAATATCTTATTTTGCGGGCAAGAAAATCCTGCCACTCTAATGAGGCCTTTGCTTGTGGAATCTCCAGAGCCCTGGCTTCGGCCACTGCCCCGCACTGAATTTTTCTGGCTCCCCTTTTGGCTCGGCTTGCTCTCTGTAGCCTTTCTTGTCTCCTGACCTATGTTTGTCAGAATGCTTCAAATATTCCTCTCCCCTTATGGGTCAGTGTCACTCTGAGAAATCTCACCCTCCCACGGAGGCCTGCTTGTCCTCAACATTTTGTAATACACAGCATTTTACTACAGCTGATTGTTGTTTAGATTATTTTTTGCAGCCTCTTGGGAGCCACTTGTTAAAGAAAACCTTAGAAAACAAGACCAGAGCACAACCAGGCCAGTGTAAGGGCTCGTGGTTCATTCTCTCCAGGTCTGTTATTGTCTTCCTGGCTCAGAAGAAAGTCGTGGTACCAAGGTATTTGGTGAAATTATGTAGGCATAATTTTACATTTTTAACTTTAGCAATGAATTGCATGGTTAAAAGTGATAGTCATTTCCTTGATACAAGTTCATTGGACTGTCCTGGACATTATTTATCATAGTCTATGCAGAGTTTACATAGTACCTGGTGCTGCACTTCATAAATGGACAATAAACAAATGAACAATGTGAATCCATAGAGCTGGGTGGTGGAAATTTAATTTCAGTTAAATTTGCCTAGTATGCTCAAATATAAATGTATCAAATCAGTGAGATTTATAGGATCTTCCAGACCAAGTGCATATTTATAAGTATTTCAAATTGCAGTTATACAATAATATCACAAAAGTGTTTTAGAATTTCTGTTTCAATTGAATAATAAAATATTCTCCACTCTCCTTAAAAAGAATAAAAGCACAAGTAAGTATGTTCAGTATTCCTTCAATTACAGCTACTTGGGATTTTGCTGAACTTGGTTTTTAAAAAATAGAATATGTTATTATTATTCATTATATGCTTATAAATAGTACAGATAATGCTTAAAGTTTTCTATATGTTCATTTGTTAAATAGATGTTTTTCTTTCCTTTTTTAAACACTTAATATCGTAACAATATATGTAAATTCTCCATAAAAACAAATTGTAGGACTTATTTTGGGAGATCACAGGAAGAAGCTGTATCATTTAAAAATAACATTTTTATACCTTTTTTATGATATCTTTCTTATTATCTGACAACATTTTGTTTTCTTTAATTATTATCATTTCATTTGTTTCTTTAATTACTGGTTCTGGTTACCAAGCCTCCAATTTACAAATTTATAAATAAAGATATTTACATGAGAAGTCATAAAACTTAAGTTTCAAACAGGTGGCAATTTTACTAATAAAACACTCAAGAATCTATTTTAGCCTAACGTGCTCCTCCTGCTTGATTTTTGCTGAAGAAGGTCAATTTATAGCAGTGGTATTTTTTGTCAGACTACATAAATTTTGGATTTTGATTAGATATTAGGATGTTATGTGAGTCCAGCAAAGTAATGGCCCATCCTTATTTCTTTGGTAAATCTTCCTTTGTAAATGAAATATAGGGGTGATAACTTTCTCAAAGAAATGAGATTACCAGAACTGTGAAAGTATAATTGGAAGGTTGGCTGAAAACAGTTAAAGTCTAGCAAACTACATTTTTCTTAGATAAAAGACTCAAAGCAAAACTTTAATTTTGAGGTCATAGGCATTAAATTCATACTGAAAAAATGCAATCATATGGCAATATTGGATAAATTATGTGGAAAAATGATGTTCTGTTGGGTCCACTATACTTAGCCAAATTAAGCAGTAGATAACATAAGTTAAATTTCTTCCTGAGGTTTTCTTCTCTGTGGAAATTTACCACAACAGCATGAGGCCATGTTTTTTTTTTTCATTGTTTTTTTCCTGTGGATCTATGTAAATAATATTCATAAGACTCTCCCTGCATTATATTTTATCATTATCTTAACAGTACATTATCTCACTTCAACTTTCTGTATCTCGGTACATCTCTGTTAATTTTCTTCCAAACCAAATGCTTATTTATAATGCTACTTTATTTGTCCAATAATTTTATTTTCAAAACACCTCAAATAACTATCCAGAATTTTTCTTTCATTTGAGGCTGATCACATTCTATTGTTATCATCTCATTTTGGTTTATTCCTTGAGAATAATCTAGGTGAAATCTTTATAAATCATATTTCCCTACAGTTTTACTCAAAAAGTCTGAATTTTCTGACACATGTTGGCATTGCTGTTGTATTCATCTCTGTAGACTTTGATTGACCCAAGGACACTCATACATGTACGAACACATGCATACCACACACACATCTCTCAAATACACACACACACACGCACACACACACACACCACAAGATCTTTTAGGTGTTAATGGGCTTTAAGTCCTTCAGTAAACTGTCAATCTTTTTTTTGTTGTTGTTCTTTAGTTTACCCTCATACAGAAATTAAGGAGGAAATATATTAGGATTCTCTAAATAATTTAGGGAAGGAAGCATAGTTTAAACTCAGTAGCTTGGAGCATAGTGAAAAGACAAATATTCCCGATGGAGACAGAATACAACTTTAGGATTTACCAGCTGTTTAAAACAGTGCTAGGATGGTGTGGTCGCATCGTAGAATTCGGAGGGGCATGGGAATTTGGAATTTTCAATTAAACTGCTCCATCTAGGGGTAACTGCCCCAAAGTTATGAGGTATCTTGCCCAGATCCTTTTCCACCAGGTCAGACAAGGTTAAGATGTGGGAGCCCTGCCAGAAGCTTGGTCTATTAGGTCCAGCTGGAGGATTTTATCATTTGCATCTGTCTTGGATAGTCACTCCTCCAACCCCTTGTTTTGATAGATAGTTCCTAGTAGAGCAGATAATTTTCCTCAGGGAACTATTAAAGTAGTCATCAGTTTTCCATTTTAGAAAAGTTTTGGCAAACAGCCTCATAACAAATTAGGTAGTTTACATATATAAAATTATCATTTTTCATAATATTACAAAAATGGTGGTAATGATCATGATTGTAACCATTTCCAATACATTTGTATATGTTAATTTATTAAATAGAATATTATTTATGAAAACTTCTCAACTATATGAATTGCTATTATTCTCATTATATGTGGGAAATTACTGCAGAAGAAGTTCCAATATCTTGTCTAAACTGATACATGACACAGCTGGGGCTAGCACATAGGAGGTCTTACTCTGTGCCACACATATTCTAACCAGTGTGAATGAATTTCTGTTTCATAACAAAGGTGACTCATGAAAGAGATGATATCATGATGAAGCAAATCTCTATTGATAAAAATTTTAGGCAGAATTATTTTCTATCATAATTTTTCCTCCCATGGATAGCCCATTTGGCAATAATTCCTGTTGTCTTGATCATTCATAAGAAAGAGAGAATTTCATAATTTTCTTCCCCCATAATCTTTGCTGAAGATTTTCATGTTGTTGTTACATGATGATGACCATGTTTTCTATTTCTGCACCATTCATTGGACTTTCTACCTTTGTCCTGTTCCTACCTCAGATTATCTCATCTTAATATTTTATACCATTAATTCATTTATCATATTTCAGAAAATGCTTTAACTGCATCAAAGCAAATTTAAAATTTTAAATACAGCATGTCAAGCTGTTACAAATTAGCTACATTCTTAAGAAATCCAGTATTTTGTAAAACTTCTACCACAAATATTCATTCAGAATAGAAGAAGGAGTTTGGAAATTGAGATTTTTAAGACCTATGAGATTATATTTTTGGATGAATGTACATACTAGTTTTATTACTGATAAATAATGAATTAGAGAATCAAGTATGACAACAGTTATTGAACTTGGAATTAACCAAATTCTTTTTTTTTTTTTTTTTTTTTTTTGGTTTTTCTCCGGTACCGGGAACCGACCAAATTCTTTTGGTTTATAAACTATCAAAACAAATTGCTGCGCAGCTCAGAACCGTCAGCGGTATACCGGAAAAGGCAGTGTTGAGGAGGGGCCAACTACAGGAAAGCAGATGTTTGCTCCTGTGCTGGCACAAAATAGCTTTGAAAATTTTTTTCTTTTTGTTTTGTTTTCCAGTACCGGGAATCGAACTCACGACCTTGCACTTGCCAGGCAGGCACTGTGCCACTGCGATAAATCCCCAATCCCCAGTTTCGAAAAATTTTTGATTGCTATTGTGTTATAACCAATTGTGGTTCATACTGCACTTCTAATAAACATGACATTTTTAGGAATCAATCAATGACTAATGTCAGGATTTTTATAGTGTAATAATTAGAGGATCAGTGAGTACTAGCTTACAAGTATCAATTGCTACCCTTTCAGAAGCTTGGAGGGCCAGTTACTCAATATAAATAATTTACTGTTGCATAATAAGTGATGCAAAACTATAAATAAACTGGGTGAATTTTATGTGTCAGTTTGACTGGGTTGAGCAATATTCGCAAACCTAGCAAAACTATTCCTCAGTACTTCTGTGAGGACATTTCCAGGAAAGATTAGCATCTGAACATGGGTGCACAACATAGAATTTGTTAAGGGCTCACATAGAAAAAGATGACATATGAAGTATGACTTCTCTCTCTTTTCTCTTGATCTGGAGTATCCATTTTCTTCCCTTTTGGACTGTTGAACTCTTTGCTCTTGAGATTTTGGTGCTCACATCTTATAACAGTGCCCTCTGTCCCAGCCTGCTTGTCTTGCTAGAACAGAATCCTTGACACTGAATAATTTATAAAGAAAAAATTCCAGAACCTGTGAAATCTAAGATCAAGTGCTGACATCTAATGAGGGGTTTCTTGCTCCTCTTGCAGTGAAATACAAAAGGGCAAAGAAGATAAGGAAAGGAACTCATACCTTCTAGCCCTTTTTAAAATAAAAGCATTGATCTGTTCATGAGATGGAGCCCTCATGATCTCAACAGCTCTACTTAGGCCCTGCCTTCCAACACTGACACACTGGGGATGGGTTTTCCAAAAAATAAAATTCTAGGGGACAAAGAAACCAACTGTCAGTTCTGAGACACTCCGAGTTGGACTAAATTGTTCCTCCAGCTCTCCACTTTCATAAGGCAATTTGTGCAATAAACCATGTTTCAGACATTTCCAATCCACTGCTTCTGTTTCTCCGAGAGCCCTGACTAATACTGTAACAAATATGAAAAATTCATCACTTCCTATTTACTCAGTAATTCTACTATTATCTATTTTCTTGCAGTTGTCTATGTCTGCTACATTTGCAGGTAGAAACACTGTAAAATGGTGGGCACACATACCTTTTCTTAACTTTACATTTGGTGATGCAGTACTGTCAGCTTGAAACTGGCTAAGGCAGGAGTATTTTCTACAAAAATTGATGAACTGTACAAATTAAGGCACCTTCCCTGCTGACCATTACCTAGAACAGATTTTTAAACTTAACCAGGAGCACACCACTAGCTTTAATAGAAATCTGATTCATTTGGTAAGACTTATCTCAGTATGACAGTGATGTTTTCAGTATTCATCATAAACATTAATAAGAGTTAGGCTTTATTATAAACAATAGTTTTCCTTTAAAAATCAGAAATTATAGCTAAAATTAATAGATAAACCTAATGCTTACTATCAATCAATTAACAAGTGGACAATATGACTGAGCTCTGTGGCCCTGGCTTCAGTGAGAAATCCATTAGAAATAGCTATGTGAAGGTTCCCATTTGAATTGTATTATGCTGTTGAGGATATTGTCTGTTATATCACGTAAGAAACTCACTTTAATGACCAAATAGGCTTGAAAAATTTCTCTCAGACTAAGAAGCCTGGGAGAATTTTCTGTTGCTTAGCTCTTCGACAGTCTTATCTCACAGATGTGTTATATTTTGTAGCTGATTATGTCTGTGTCTTTGACTGTTAGAAGGTCAGAAGCAAACACACCACCCCCTTCAACAATTATACGGAAAATTCTGGTACAATGTTTGTGTAGCACCTTTCACACTGGCTTTATTTTACTACTCTATGTCTTTATTTTCTGCTTACTACATTTTAACTTCTACACAGGAAAACTATGGAATTAACTGACCAGTATCTTTTATCTGGGAATTTCCTCCTGGATCTAGTCAGCCTGATTCTTAGCCGCAGTTGATTGGATCGTCACATAAACTGGGGCAAGTATATCTTTTAGATTCAGGGAGAAAGAGGCAAGTCAATGTCTTTTCAGGGATGTCTAACAAAATTAAAATTTGTATCTTTTAAGACCGCATGCAAGGTCCTGAGTTCCATCCCCACCACTGCAAAACAAACAAACAAAAAGAGACCCCACGATATCCTAAGGAAGAAGAACAAGATGGGACAGTCGATGGTGACAAAGCAGTATAGGACAGATACTGGACAAAAGCACATTTAGGAAGTACTTAGTGAGAGTGCTGACTTTGTTTGATTTTGTGTTCAGTGAGTCTCGAGACAGAATGGCATTCTTGTCCCTTGATTTTCTAAACTGTTCTCAAATCCTTACACTACACTCTCTTTTAGATGGTAACTTCTAATTGCTTTCTGTTACTTGCAAATAAAAATTCCTGGCAAACACACTAAATTTTATTGTATTTTATGTATCTTCGTTAAATAACTCTGCATACTGGTAATGAGGCAGAAGTTTATATTTATGCAAATACTTATAGTCTGTGCTATATTATTCTCATATTTTATATTAATAGTTTTTTAATGAAATTAAGAAAATGTCTTATGAGGATACACATAGGTAATTCCCTACTAGGCATATGGAAAAATTCCATATTTTCACACTTACAATGGAGAAGAAAATGATGGCAATTTGGTTTTGTAGTTTAAAATTTTATTGCTTTTCCCTTATTCTTTCCTCTCATGATTCTTTCCTCCTCTGTTTTCTCTTTCCTTTTTCCTTCTTCCATCTTCACTGATTTTCTTTCCTTTTGCACATCATAATTAAAAATTAAATGTGAGCTCTTGCCATACACACCTCCCTTCTCTCCACACCCATTTATGCAATCTATGTTCTAAATTGGTATATGAGTGTTCTATTGCTGCTATAACAAATTACTGCTAACTTAGAGCATTAAAATAGCAAGATTTATTATTTTCAATATTCTGCAGATCAGAAATGTGTTATTGATCCTACCAGAATAAAATCAAGGTGTTGGCAATCTGTGTTCCTCGCTCAAGCACCCAGAAAAGATTCTGCTACCTGTTCATTCTAATTGCTGGTAAAATTTAGTTCCCTGCGTAGATGGAGCTGAACCCAGGGCTTCCTTACAGACTACTGCTGAAGGGTACTCCCAGCTCCTAGGAGTGGCCTGCCTGACCTCCTTCCTGCATTTTCAAAGTAAGCACAGGAGTGGAATCTTTGTCTCTCTTACTTGTCCTCCTACCTTCATTTTTAATTTTAAGCACCCTTTTTAGATTAAGGGTATGTGAGATCTCCCCATATGAAGGTCTTTAACCCTAATAGCACTTACAAATTCTTTTTTTCTGGGTGAAGTGACATTCCCAGGTTGCAGCTTTGTTTGCTTTGATAACTCTGGGGGCCATTATTCTGACATGCTTGTCAGTGGGCACCAACTGTTCCACTCGCTTGGGCCAAAATGTGGATTTTTCTATTTCAAACGTATATGTAGTAAGAGTCACATTCTGTCCATCGTCTATGGCTAACATAATGAATTGTTTAGTCTAACAGTTGACTTTTATTTTTCCCTCCTTCTGAGGTTCAAATAATGGTTATTGGCACTGAAACCCACCCACCTGGCCAACCTAGAGATTACTCTTCACTCTCCCTCAGCAGTGCTTTCTAATTTGAAAGTCATTCAGTCTTTTTCATTCTTTATCCACCACTCTTTAGAGAACTGATCCTTCCCTTCATGCTCATCACCTCTTCTCTGAAATACTGAAACATTTATAGTAATTATCTGTTTCATGTTTATTTCCTCCCCCTTGTTTTCTAGTATATCGCCAATTATTTTTCTTTAATATAACGCTGATTGTCTCTGTTCCTTGTGCACTTTGACAGTTCCTTAGAAACCATGATAGTTGTCTATCATCTGACTTCAATCTATTTTTTAATCTGTGTCTTCCTTGTTCTTTTCCTTGGCCTTAGTCTATTTATACCCACTTCATGGGATTTTCTAATTTGCCTATGCACATCCTGCTTTTTTTTTTCTTAAAGTAATTTTCTTCTTTTGTGAGACCTTGGCATTTGCTTGTAGACACAATTGACAGCTTTGTTCATTCTCTTTGAGCTATCATTGTATTTTACAGGTAACATTGTAACATTTTTCACATGACATCAAAATATTTTCCATTTTCACATGTTTGACACTCCCTTTGGGTTTTAACTTTTTGATATTAGTCACCATGTCTCTTTCATCTTTGTATACCAAAGGGCCTAGGAGTTGCCCCCCAACCTGATACTGAAAATGCTGAATAGACCTGAAAAAGAAACAAGATATAAGCAAAATTCCTGGAACACAAAATTCTCAACCAAAATTTTAGCTATTTACTGAGTGGTGGTCCCAAAGAAGGTAGCAAACTCAAGTTTTAGTTCTTTCTTACACTAGAACCTGAGCAATTGGTGAGACAAATTTTGTTTTGGATGAAGCTAACCCACCAAATGAAGTCAGCACTCATGAAGATTTTTAATTTACTGAATAAACAAGCTACCACCAGTAAAGGGTTTAGATAGTCACAGGAAGCCCATTTGGTAAGCTTGTTTTCAAGATAATTTTAAATGCTTTTTCATTATATCAGCTATAATTAAACTACTCCATATATGTAATTACGCAGCATAGTAATCGAGACAATATATTACATAACTGTGCAAAACAATTCATAAAGATTTCTACTTCTTCAGGGCTCTGTTAGTACTTAATCTGCTTCTGACCACCCACTGAGCTGGCCTGGAAGAAACTGCGTTTTGATCTCTTTTATGAAATGACCTTTGGGGGCAAAAATAGATGAGAATAAACTTTAAAAGGTTTGTTATAAATATTCTCTTTGGCATCATGGATCTTTCTAAAATGCCAGAATAAAATACTTAACTAACAAGGGTAACTTTAATGTCTTGGACAAATATCGCTAAGTTTCTCTTACAGTCTGTTAGTACTGTGTGCTAGGCAAGAAATTGACATCAAAGCCCCCCAAATTTCCCTTGTTCAAGGCTGAGGGCCATCAAGGAAGAAGAAACTTCTGTGCACACCATCCTGGAGTTGGCTTTTATTATTTGAACCTTCCATTCCCCTACAATCCTTAGTATTTGCAGTCCATAACCAGCCAATGCTCCCATCTGTCATTAGAAGCAACATATGCACGCAGAAGGGAGGAACAGCCTGCATTAATGATGCCAACCTGCTCTGTCCCTCTTCAAGCAGAAAAGGCTTATTTAAAGCCTGTGTAAAGCTTGCAGGTGAAATAGCTCATGACTACCAAGTGCTATTGGTTCTGAGACTATTAAAATTTATATTTTATAAAGATTAGATATGCATGGAGTGGCTGGGATAAAACATCGCTACATGTCTCTTGAAAAAGTGATGGAAGTAGAGCTGATTCCTTCTTTCAAAATCAAAATTTCTAAATTAGTTCACTCCCTGTCACTTACTTGCTTATTCTCCAAACATTAATGACTGCAGAGAGACACTAGTGGCTACACATAGATCAAGCATCTAGAACTCTCCACAGTGACTGATTTATGGCTTTTATTCTGATGGTTAGAGGTCAAAATTCGATACTTCTTGCCATGGATAACCACTAAATTTTCTTCGGAGCCTTTTATTTTTATCTTTCAATGTTCCTAAATGTGACTTCTATTTTAGTTTACTTTTACCAAAATCACCAACTGTTTTTGTTATGGAGGGACTTGTAAGGTACAGACCTTTGATGCAGGTAGTAGCATTTCAGAGGAAATGGCTGTCCTAATAGCTTTGCACAAAGGACCAGAAGGAACCCCAGCCATACTAGTAACTTATTGTAAAATGAAAAAAGTCCAAATAAAGTGTGTTAGAATGTCCAAATTACTATGAAGAGAGGTTTGCTGGGCAGGAAGTGATTGAAATGACTTAAATGTCTCAACAAGGAAATCAGAGGGAAAATGAGGTCATAGAATAAGGTAATGATTTAGAATAAAGGAAAAAAAATGGGAAGGAATTCTAAAGTAGAATGTTGATTTCTGGAAATAACAAAGACTTAATACCTGATTTAAGAAAAGATAACTGCAACCACAGAAATAAGATCTGTTATTTCTCTGCTGATTTTTTTTCTAGTTGATCTATCTCTTTGAGACAATGGGGTGTTAAAGTCCCCCGTTGTGATCCTGTTGAGCTTTTTTTCATTTTTCGTGTCTGTTAAAATTTGTCTTATATAGTTGGGTGCTCCTGTATTTGGTGCATAGATGTTTATGATTGTTATCGCTTCCTTTGAAGTTTTCCCCTCACAAGTATGTAGTGACCTTCTTTATCTCTTTGTTCTTGGTTTGAAGTACACACACGTACAACTCAGACACACACATACAACTCAGACACACACATGTACAACTCAGACACACTCAAGTACAACTCCCCTAAAATTCTGCACCTACTCTCACGCTCTGTCTCTGTTTTTCTCTTTCTCCTTTAACCCATACCAGGGGAAAGCTGACGTGAAGGAAGTAGTAAGCAGTTGATTAGGCTGCTGACGGGAACAAGAATGAAACCATTAGCACAGAAGAAACAAATTTGGCAAATTTATATCCAAAATTTATTCCAGGCTTTTGCTTTAAATAAATAACTGACTGACAGTTTACTAGCTTCTGAAACTAATAAGTATACTAAATAAATAAGTGTATGTCTATTTGAATAAATACCCTACATTTTTGAAATATCTAAAATACATTCTAAATTCAGATATGTAACATTAAAAATTCTGAATTAAAGAAATAATTATTATTTTAGCCTACTAATTTAATAAAATGGCATAAATAAGTTATCTTAAATAATTCATTTTAGTAGTAACATTTATTATGTATTATCTATTAAATGCCATGAATTTTGTCATAATCTACAGTATTACTACTCTAACTCTCTATATATTCATACATATAAATAATATATACATATTTTTTATTTGAATAGTTTGTAACACTTAACAAAAGATAAAAATATATCTAGATTCTAATTTTCTCTGGTAGTAAGCATATATTCTACAGAAGGTTGCAGTTACTGTCACTATTTTTATCTTTGTAAATCTTATTTAAAAGGACTTCATTTTCCAGCTTTTCATTTTTAGCTACTGGAGAACATGAATATTTTCTACTAGATTTACTGGTTATTATATTTTCTTTCTTGCCTGGTCTTTTGAATTCTATTTTCTTTTTTTTTAAACTAACATGTTCATCTAGTTTTCACTATTGTACAAGAAGCCTTTTTTTTATTAGTCAATTCCATCGCTCTCATGTATTTCAAAAGTTTCTCCTAGGTTTATTACACAAAAATAATATACTCTTTGTTTTTCAAGAAACAAATAAGGCCAACAATGAGACAATAAGGAAGTCCTTACTTTTTACTTTTAAATTCCATTGGAAAAAATGTTAAGGCACACAGTTCTGCATTGTCTTCTAAAATAGATTTCACTAACAATTTGGGTTAATCATTTCCAAGATGCATTACCCACTTGAGGATGTTTGAAGTGCAGTATTAGCTTAATTACTTATGCCATCATTAAATAATAAGCTTTAAAATATTGGATATTTTAGAATAATTATTGAAACAAGGGGTGTAATCAGAATGACTGGGATTTAACTTTTGAAAGACTTCATTTTCAGCATACTATTGTGACTGGCGTGAATCATGGATGCCAAAAGGAAACCTTGATCCATCGAAATCTACCTCAAAAAGGCTACTGAGGATGTAACCCAGGACATCTGTAATGCATGCTAATCATATCACTGACATCTGTGTGGTGCCTGCATAAGATTGTGTTGCACTTCTTTCAGTGAACTGAGTCTTTCTATTCTGTGTTTATTTGGTGATAGTGGAAAATATGTCTACAGTCCATTCATATAACGAATGGGCTGGGAAATTAATTCTACGGGGACTAAGATTGTTTGGTTTGCTGTGAGACATACTCGACATTTACGGCTTTTTCCCTTTTGTGCTATTGCAGTACACTGTGAAAAGATTGTGCCATAAATCCGGAAGCATGTTTTGCAAAGTTCATATCTGCATTTTCTACCTTTAATATTAATAGGAGTGCATCTTTAAAGTGAGTAAATTGAGAAAGTGGCTGAAACTATAGTTTATAAAAGAAGATTAGTGGGTTTAATATGCACTGGAGAGTAAAAGAAAAATCTTATTACTGTATGGAGAAATTACCTCATAAAGAAGCTAATACAGCAGGCTAGGGAGTAATTTTTAACAAGGCTTTTATGATGCACAAGTGTAGGCAAGTTAATGAACTTATCTTTCTAGTTATTTTCAGATTGTAACGATGCTTTTCTTTTCCAGTTCTTGTGCTTTAAAAAGTAAAATACATTTAATCACCTACAATAAAACTAATTCATTACTTTAATAAATCAAGTACAATCATATACTGTACACTTAAGCGTTGCTGCAATAAAGCTGGAAACCGGATCAGGTGCTCAGGTTTAGCATGGGTTAGAGCAAAAGGTACCCATGAAGCTTATTTATTATTTAAATGAAACTGTCTCATTTTGACAGTGCGCAGTCATTTTGGGAAGATTTGACTCCCTTTCCAGCTATTGGATGTCGTAAGTGGATACAAAAGAATGAAAAATACTTTTAAAAAATAATCATATATATTTTTGCAGCATAACCATGGAGTCCTTGAAACCTGCACAAAAATTCTGAAGATCTGTACATTCTACAGAGAAATCACATGTGGGGATCTAGTCAATCCAGGAGGCCCCTGTGCCTGCACTTTCCTTGGGCCAGGGAGAAGCTGCTTAGATGGAGCACATCAGTATTCTTCATGTATAGACAAAAGACAAATGGCTAAATTCTCGTATTGATCATTAGGATGCTTCCTATACTAAAGTGTGATGAATTTGCTGAAGTCAAAGAAAAGGCCAATGCATAAGGAAATAATGTGAAAAATAAGCTCCCGCTATTATCTAATGTAAGACATTTATTAGAACAAGCTCATTTCTTTTTACCCCAAATTTTGATATGTACACACATACACATACACACACACACACACTCAAAACTACCTTTATTTTATCCTTTAGTAAAAATTAGCATGCCAATGCAACTAATTTGAATTAGAATAGATGGTATAAAATTCTACACATATGCCACTTCAAAACCAGTACAAGAGTCAGATAAATTTGCAAGGTACATGCCCGCCCCGTTCAACTTTCATCAACCTGACAACACAGTCTTTTCTGGCAGAATTTTAGGGACCTTTTGACCTGTAGTCAAGCCTTGGTTCCCAAAACACCCGATTCTAATATCTGTACTATCTCTTTGCTGAATGCTTCTTACCTTGCTTTATTCTCCTGTTTCAAAGTCAATACTTTTCTGTCTTATTCTATTCATTGGCATCTTGTCTGCTAAATCAAGTAAAATTTAAGTAATTCATGCTCAAGTGCTAACCAGCTGATAGATTTAACTTTTACAGATAACATAGCTGTTTCTTTGTATACTTTTTTTTGTTTTCACTCTTTGTTTTTCTAAATAATTCAGATTGATACATTTTAGATATACATAACAATCACATTCGTCATAGAGAATTTGTACCCATACATGATATAACTTTATTCTTCTTTTCCCCTTTTTCTTCTCCTCGCTTCAACCCCTCTTCTCTTCCTTATTTACAAAATCTTTGTTTCCATTTTTTTATTTCTTTTCTCATTTTGCTACCCTCTTCTCTCCTTTCTCCCTGCCCCATCTCTAATCCCCTTCCCCTTGAACATTGTCTTTCTATTTCACAACATCTATTATACATTTTGGACCTCATTTGCACTTTCAGTTTCTCACACCAGAGAAACGATGTGGTATTTATGTGTATGTGTCCAATTTATTTCATTGAACAGTATGATTCCAAGGTGTATTCATTTACCTAGAAATGTCTCAGGTTTATTCTTCTTTATGGTTGGGTAGTACTCCATTGTATAAAAACATCACAACTTCTTTATACATTCATCAGTTGATGAGCACTTGGGTTGTTTCCAAGATTTAGCTATTATAAGCCATGCTGATGTAAACATGGGTATACATGTATTACCACAGTATGACGCTTTTAATTCCTTCAGGAAGATACCAAGAGAGAGAATAGTTGGGTTGAATGGAGCCTCTAATTTTAGTTTTTTTTTTTTTTTTCGGAATCTCCACACTGATTTCCACAGTGATTGCACCAGTCTCCACTCCCAACAACAGTGGAGAAGAGTTCCATTTTCCTCACAGCCCTTCCCACATTTGTTATTGGTTGACTTCCTAATAATAACCACTCTTTCTGGAGTCAGATGGAATATCAGCATTTTAATTTGCAATCTCTTGAATGACCAGTGATGTTGAAAATTTGTTCATATATTTATTTGCCATTTCTAATTCTTTATCTGAGAAGTATATACTGATTTCAGATGTCAATTGTTGGATTCGGTCTTCAAATTTGGGGGTTCTGATTTAATTCTTTACATATTCTAGATATTAGTCCTTTGTCAGAGGAACAGCTAGCAAAAATTTTTTCCTGCTCTGTGGGTTGTCTTTTTACTCTGTTGGTGTTTCTTTGGCTATGCAAGAGCTTTTTAATAAGAAGAGATCCCAGGTGTTGATTCTTTATAATATTTCCTGTGCACTCTTATGTGGTACTGATTTTAGTAAATTTAGGCTGGAGAGGAGGCTAGTGAGGAAGATATATTTTCATATTTTCACTGGTGTTATTTGAGAGCCCTGAAGGTATTTCACAGAACTAGCAGACTACTCTGAATTTCTATGAAGTTGACATTGCCTGGAAGTTAATATTAAAAAGTTATAAAATATATTCATGTAAAAAACACTGTTTTTACCACACTGAGTAATTTATACTACTTTATATAATTGAATATATATTGCTTATCTATATTGCATGTGTTTAAGTCTGAAATAAGCAGAAGCAAAACAAGAATGAACCTACTGCACCTAAAAATTCACTGCATGAGTTTCACCCAGAGATTATTTTCTGGATCACACAAATTCACATTCTTAAATAATATCTAAATATTGGCAGTAACCAACCCAATCTTCTAAAGTAATGAACTGGTAAAATTTCTTGATTCCAAATTATTTTTGATATAATGAAATAAAAACTAAACGTACATTGGTCTGGTTTTCCATATTGAGGAGTGCTACTGCTAAAGGACTTCTTGGTTGCTGGAAAAAATTGGAGAGATCGTATCTACATTCTATTAGAGTCAGTCACAGGTCAGGAGAGTGTCAGTCAGCAAGAGGCAGTGTGGAAAACTTCATCTCGCTCTGAAGATTTGATTGGATGGTTGGATGGAGTCCCATGGTCAGCACTGACCTCAGCTCTTCCTACACAATGCCTGCCTTTAATGAGCTAAATTACCCACCTTGTTTCTTTGCCCCTCCAAAGAAAATATTCTTACCTTATCTTCAAGAGCACTCTCACTGCCAATATTCTTATCTTCTGAGGGAATTCATGCATCTTGAATGGTGTTCTTTTTTGTAATTGTTTGTTTGCTTGACTAAGCCAACTCAGAATACTCTGTCACTAGAGATAACATGTGCAACTGGGCCAATGGGAAGAAAGAAGGGCAGACACTGAAGAAGGTGCGTTCTCCAAACTGAGTATAAGCCCAGTGAAAGTAGTTTGGCAGTAAGAGTTGGGTCAGGGCAAGGCATGCACAGAGTGGAGAAGGACAGTGGGTAGTGAGATTTGACATACACAGGCTGCAGACATGCCAGCCAGAATATGCTATCCAAAGCCTTCCTAAATCAGATCACTACTTGGCATGGTACAACAGAGGGACTGACTCAGTAAAAGAATTAATATATATATCTAAAACATTAAGTTTTATTGTTGGATTCTTCATATAAAAGTTAATTCTCTAACTTGAGATTTAAAAAATTTTCCTTTGCTTCCATTCCCTTCCCTTCCTATTACAAGCAGTTTCATAATTATGCCTATGGCAAACACAAAAAATAGAATTGTTGAATCTAAATGTATTAAAATAGCAAAGGCTTTAAAAAATCTGTATCTAATGTCCTTAATAAAAGATGTACTATCTTACTCTTTCTCTATACCTTTGTTTAAACTAGATACTATCATTTAATAATAATTTTTGTAATTTGATAAATAAAAACTTGGTATCAAGATGAGTAGTCATTAAAACTCAGTATCTCCCAGAAAATGGCCAAGAGCTTCTTGTGGTTTGTTCTAAGAGGGACAATGAGTTTTTTAAGAAATAATTTTATTTAAATTCCTTTTGAATTACTTCTTAATCTCAAAATAGTTTAGCAAGATGTCTTATTTCTTAAATACTCAATATAGTAATTTTAATGTGTTGGTTCCCTCACATTTAAAAATCTCCTAATCTTTGATTATATTCTGGTCTTAAAATTGACTGATTGCTTTCAGAAATTAGTGTGTGTGTGTGTGTGTGTGTGTGTGTTCTTTTCAAGGACAATTGAGTCATCAGAAGCCTCCAGACTTTGTTGTCCTCACTTTTCTTTGTAGTATTCAGTGGAAAATTTAAAAGTTGGTCACAATTTCACCTGGATGTAAGGACTATGGTTAGCTGATGCTATCATTCACCATCCACAAAGAAAGTGAGTATTTCACTGACTGTCCAGGTGCATTCAATAAAGCATTCATGGATACATTACATGCATACTCATATTTATGTTTTTGTTTTTCCTGGCATAGGAGTAGGAAAGTGGTATATTAAAATAAATTAACAAGAAAAGTTAAGAAACGATTGTGTATATGAAAGACTGAAAGTGAAGCTGTTCTATTGAAACAGTACATGTAATTATTTGTGACACTGTAGAATATAATAATAATAATAATAATATAAACTCAGCATCTCTCATTCTTTGGAAATGTGATTTTATCAAACTCCATATTTTTATTCTCTAGTCCCACTTAACAAATGTGTCCTCATGTTTTATGCTTCCCCTACTCTGAAACCCTTCTTGGGTCCCTTTCACTTCAACAACTCTGTTAGGAGTCTGCAGAACATAACAGCTCAGGGACATGTGTTTATGTTACCTATCTTATTTTTGTTAATGTTTTCCATATGCCATTGGCCCATTTTATGAAATAGTTTCCTTTATCTGTTCTATTTGTCTATTTCCCACTGTTATGAATATAGCTATCCTCTTTCATGTTATCTGCCACTGAGAATGTTTAATATATATGTTTTTCATTCAAAAATTTATTTCTCAGATAAATAATGGTGCTCCCAATGTAGTTTAGGATCACAGAGGGCTAATCCCTCTTACACCATATGTTATAAATATTTTCACTTTAAAAATAGGGTTTAAAGACAGGAACTCAATTGACAGAGAAACAGCCTATTTAAAATCGGTTACTCATACAGACATCAAGCAAGATCACACATTTTCATTGTTATTAGCTGTTTGTTATTTGGAAAACCTTTTACATGGATAATCAACCATGTAAGAATTACAAAGCACTCTACAAATCCATTTATTAAAGCAGATTTGCTCAGAGTGTCTCTGGACAGAAAGCAAATGAAAAGAGGATGTATTCATACACAAAAATGGAAACCCTGAGCCCTTGACTGTAATACAGACAAGAGCACACCTTCATCTGATAAATGAATGAATTATGCTAATCTGAATGCTTTCTCAATTCATTATTTGGCCCACAGTATAACCACACACTCTTAAGATGTGTAAAGGCTAAATATTCTCCCTTCATCCCCTTCCTGCCTGAAATCCCTGATATCAGAGTTGTTTTTTTGTTTTTTTTTTTTTTGTAATTAGGACTGAGAATCCTTCAGCCAGAGCTGTCAACTTCCATGGTCACTGACTGAAGCAGTTTCCCAAGCAGCTTTCAATGCTGCTGAGAAATCTGTCAGTGAAGATACAGCTGTGGTGATTCTATGCTCAGGACTGCTCACATGAGTGTGTTTGCTTTTCTGGGCTAGGCTTCAATCCGCAAGGAATACCTGCTCTCTTTCTACTCCCTAGGGATCACTGTGTGATACAGAAAACATTCTGCTGAAGGAATTAGACAGGGCCCAGGGTCGCTTGGATACAGCCTGAATTGATGGCAACTCATTTTTTCCTTTTTTGTAATGACAGCTAAGCAGACAATGATCCTTACATTGCCTTACCTGTAGGTTGTTGTGGGCACAAAATTCGATATTGAAAACAGAAACACTTCTTAAGTTTATGAGTTCTTCAACATTTTGCTTTTCTCTATATTTTTAAACGAGAAATATGTAATATAACAACCATTATTAACTTGATTTTTTTATTTTGAAAGACAAAGAATGAAAACATATTAACAAACAAGCATTAATAAACAAATTAGGGCTGGGGATTTAGCTCAGCGGCAAAAGCGCCTGCCTGGCAAGCGCAAGGTCGTGAGTTTGGTTCCCGGTACCAGAGAAAACCCAAAAAACAATAAAAAAATAAAAAAATAAACAAAACAACACCCAAACAATAGAAGAAATACAGAGTTTTAGACGAGGTGATAGAAAATTAACAATAGATATTGTATTATATACTATCAACCTTGATTTGAAATTCTGTATAATTTTGATTGGTTTTGTGGTATCTTATTTATGTCTTTGTTTTTATTATTTTGTTTTCATTCTTTCTCTTTAAAAAAGACCACCACATTTTGTTTAAAAAAAAACCATACTTACATATGCTATCAATATGTTCTATGGGATGTTTGCTGCCAAACTAAAATAGCAATAATTCACAGTAGAAAGTAGAAGTAATTTGGTTCCAAATATTCAGAGTAGAACCCCAACATGAGTTTATTTTGAAAGGTCTGAGGAAGAAATCTGTCCAAATATATCCTATTGAATCCTAGTTGTACTATCAAAATAATTCAGTAGAATTGTATTTGCCTGTGATTCATTGACTGATCCAGTGGCTGTCCAATCTGCCCTCTCCAGGGTATCTCAGCAAAAAGCTGCAGCAATGAGATTAAGAATTTGGGAATCCAAGGAGAAGTATCAACAATGTCTTTTTTTGTGATACCAAGCTCTTCACCAAGCAAAGTTACAAGATCCTGAAATCTCTAAAATTTAAGGGTTACTTTGATTTTGGCTAGGTATGGAAAAAAAGAAAGAGAGGGATTAGGAACTATCTCTACTAAAACTTTCAGTTGAGCACTATAAACAGCTAGTACCCTTCATTAGTTGATGGCCATTTCCTGACCATCATAGCAATAGTCGTATTTTTCAGTTGTCCATATGATGGTATATATTCACGTCTTGCATTCTTTATGCCCTTGACATTTCTAATATCATACTGCCATCACCTCTGGGAACAGTATCTTCTTATTAGTCAAAGTGTAGACACTTGAAAACAGTTATTTGCTTATCTGTATTTCTTAACAGAAACTACGGGAATATAGTGGCCTCTGAAAAGCATGGATAGGAGGAGAAAGAAGCTGTCATCTTCTGCCCCAATTATAAACCTATTTCTATTGGTTACATTTCTAAAATTGTGTTAAACTGATCTTAGTTAACAAGATCATGAGATTATTAGAGATCGCTACAAATGGGGGAAAAGATTTGTGTCTTCTGACACAATAACTTCCTTCGTAGTGATCAATAACTTCCTTCCTACCATCTTAAAGACAATAAACAAAGATATAAATATATCTGGCTAAATAGAAAGCAATCTAGATTTTTCAGTTTGCCCCTGCATTTTACTCTCATTTCTTGATTGATGGCAGTCTCTTTATATTATCATTTCAATACTTATCTCAAACCTTGTTCTTTTCTGAGGCTGAGACCACCATATTTCTCAATAGCGCAGGAATTGGGAAAGAGCATTTCATTCTATGGAGCTGATATACTTATGTTGACTAGAAAATAAATAGAAAGGTAGGTAACATTTTTTTCTTGGGATGCAAGGGACTACTTTGGGAATAAAAATAAAGTAATGAATATCATCTCAAAAATTAGCCAGCTAAATATATTGTATTCCTTAAATATAACCTCCAAGTTTAGGTAAGTACTGAGGATACATTTACTTCCCCAAATCCGGAACTTCCAGGACCTAAACTGAAACTTGCTATGTTACCTTAAACAGTCATCTGTTTCTGTTTCTAGCAATTCTCTACTCATCATGTTCAAAACATCTGCAAAACTTCTGATTTCTGTTTGATTCCCTCTCCACAATGAGATAATCATCAAAGAACCTTAAAGTTTGCTTTGTTTCTTTTTACAGATTATTTTATGAACAAGTAATACGTGTGTATGGTTCAGAATTCAAAGGGCATTACAGGATATACTGTGGACAATAGGGTTTCTTCCTTTGCTCTCTTGACACACGGTTCACCCTCTACATATGCCACTACTACTACCAGTTTCTGTTTCACCTTCTCTTGGGTATGCTGTGCACTCAAAATTCTCTATAGAGAGCCCTTTAATTCTTTTTTGTTTTTTTTCTTTCTTTATATTTATGAGTACATGTTTGTAGTACATAATGGTTACATTTACTGAGTGAGGGTGAGCCCCAGTGAGCCTCTATGAGCCTCAGAAGTCTTGGTGAGCTCCTTCAGGTGGAAGACACCCCAGCCCCACCCCCCTTCACAGGAGCGATGTGAGCCCTGGTGAAACTTGGGTGCCTCAGTGAGTTGTTTGGGAGTGGAAAAAGCTCACCCCTTGACCCCTCCATTGCAGAAGTAATCATGAGGCTTGGGGAGCCTCAGTGAGCCACTCTGGAGGGGACAACTTCCCCACCCCATCCCCACCTTCCAGGGAGCCTCAGTCTGGACGAACCTTGGTGCCTGGCCCATACTTGTACACTGTGGTTGAGCAGCCAGTGCAGAAAATGAGTGGGACGTGGCAACCAGCTCATCTCTCTGCAGGAACCAGGGTAAATCTATCCTAACAAGGGGAAACACTTTGCATACAGATTTCTAAAGTATGATTGATTCTGTTATATAACTAGACTTTACTTCTATGGTCTGAAGTACAAAACTAATAGTTACCACAGTTAGTCAGTTTCTAATTTGTGCTTATTGCTAATTGTACTACTGTAGCTAAGATGCCATATATGCTGTAATCCCTTGTTCTCACTTGTGTAACAATATAGGGAAGCACCGAGGTAATAACCTCACCACAACCCTACCCCGAAGACTGGAGAAAACCACTGCATACTTGTTAGGTGAAAACTGCAAGAGGAAAAGATAACAATAACAAATACACTTGCACCAAATATGGGAGCACCCAACTATATAAGACAAATATTAATAGACATGAAATATCAAATCGGTAATAGCACAGTCCTAATGGGGGGCCTTAACATCACATTGTTACAAAGCAATAGATCAACTGGACAAATCAGCAAAGAATTAACAGAACTGAACCAAATTTGTGAAAAAATGGACTTAGTAGACTTTTATAGAGTGTTCCATCCAACAACATCAGAATACACATTCTTCTCAGCTGCACATGGGATGTTCTCTAAATTAGACCATACAGTAGCTCATAGAACATGATTAAGGAAATGCAGAGGAATTGAAATTATCTCATGCATATTATCTGAAAATAGCACAATGAAATTGGAAATTATTGGCTAAAGAAGTCACAAAAATTGCATAATCACATAGAAATTAAATAACTCCCTCCTGAACACCAATGGGTCATAGACAAAGTCAAAGAAGAAATTAAACAGCATCTACAATCAATTAAAAAGTCAGATACAACTTTTGTAACCTATGGGATACAATGAAAGCAGTCCTCAGAGGGAAATTATAGTGTTGAATTCTTACATCAGGAAAACAGAATGAGCACAAATACAGAACATAATGCTGCACCTCAAGCTTCTAGAAAAAGATGAGAAAGTCAAGCACAAAGTCCAAAGAAGGAAGGAAATTATAACAATCAGAGTAACAACTAACACAACTGAGACTAAGAAAATAATACAAAGCATTAATAATTGGAAAGGTGGTTCTTTAAAGGAATAAATAAAAGTGATAAGCCTTTAGCCAACCTTCTCTAAAAGGAAAGAAAAAAATTGAATTCATGCAATAAGGAATGAGAAGAGTGAAATCACTACAGATCCTATGGAAATTCAGAAAATCATAAATACCTACTTCAAAAATCTTTACTTTCATAGGATGGAAAACACAGAATAAATAGACAGACTCCTAGAAACTTATGAATTACAAAAGCTGAGTCAAGATGATATAAAAATTCTCAATAACAGAATATTAGTCAATAAAACTGAAAATGTAATAAAAAACTTTACAACAAACAAAAGCTCAGGTCATGATGGATTCACTGCTCAATTCTACAAGAAGCTTAGAGAAGAATTAATACAAGTACTACTCAAACTAATGAAATTGAAAGAGAAGCAATTCTCCCTAACTCATTTCTGGAGACAAGCATCTATGACAAACCAAGAGCCAACATCATTCTAAATGGACGAAAACTGAAAGCTTTCACTCTAAAATCAGGAACAAGACAAGGATGTCCTCTGTCACTACTCCTATTCAATATACTTCTGGAAACATTAGCCACAGCAATCAGAAAAGAGAGAGAAATAAAAGAAATAATGATAAGAAAAGAAGAAGTGAAATTTTCATTATTTACAGTTGACAAGATAGTCTACATAGAAGACCACAAAAACTCCACCAAAAGACTTCTAGATTTAAGAACCAAATTCAGTAGTGTAGCTGGATACAAAGTGAACACTCAGAAATCAATAACATTCCTGTACACAAACAATAAACTCATTGAGAGAGATATTAGGGAACTCACACCCTTCACAATAGCATCCAAAAAAATGAAATACTTAGGAATCAATCTAACAAAGGAAGTAAAAGATCTATGCAAGGAAAATTACAGTATACTGAAAAAGAAGATCAAAGAGGATTTCAGAAAATGGAAAGATATTCCTTACTCTTGGATAGGAAGAATCAACATAGTGAAAATGGCCACACTCCCAGAATTGTTACACAGAATTAGTGCAATTCCAATCAAAATACCAATAGAATACCTCACGGATCTAGCAGAAGCATTCCTAAAATTCATCTCGAACCAGAATAGACCTAAAATAGCAAAGCTAATCCTGAGCAACAAAGGTAAGGCAGGAGCATCACGATCTCTGACTTGAAAATATACCACAAAGCTACTATTATAAAATCAGCATGGTATTGGCAAAAAACAAACCTGAGGATCAATGCACCAGATTAGAAGATGCAGACACAAATACAAACACACTCAACCGAAGACTAAAACTAGACCCATATCTATCACCATGAGCTAAACTAAAGCTCAAAATGGACCAAAGATCTAAATACTAAAACAGAAATACTAAATCTACCTGGAAGTGAAAACTAGGTGGAAATCTTGAAGACATAGGGGTAGGCAGAGAGCTTATGAGCAAAAACCAAACTGCATGGGAAATATTTCAAAGAATCAGCAACCAGGATCCCATCCTATTAAAAAATTTTTGTGCCTCCAGAGAAATAACCAACAGAGTGAAAAAATCCCCCACAAACTGAGAAAAAATTTTAGCCAACTGTCCGTCCAACAAAGGACTTGTCCCTAGAACACTTAAAGAAGCAAAAAAAAAGAACCACAAAATTCAACAACCCAGTCCAGAAGTGGGCGTCTGAGATGCATACACACTTCTCAGATTAAGAAATACAAATGGCAAATAAATACAAGCTAAAAACATTTAACATTTTCATTGTGTGATAAGTACAGATTAAAATAACTCTGAAATTCCATCTCATCCCAGAAAAAATAGCTATCATCAAAATTCAACGAATAGCAAGTATTAACAAGGGTGTAGGGAAAAAGGAATCCTTCTCCACTATTGGTGAAAGTGTAGACTGGTATGACCACTGTGGAAATAAGTGTGGAGACTCTTCAAATACTAGGATTAGAGGTCCCACTCTGCCTAGCTATTCCCCTGATGGATATTTTTCCCAAAAAATTATCATACCACAGTAATATATGGGCACCCATGTTTATAGCCGCACAATTTGTAATAGCTAAATCTTGGGAACATCCCAAATGCCCATCAACTGAGGAATGGATAAAAAACATTTGGTACTTTTATACAGTAGAGTACTACTCAGCAATAAAGAAGGAAACTTGAGTCTTTTATAGGTAAACAGATGGAAAGAGAGACCATATTCAGAAGTGAAATAAATCAGACTCACCTGTGTAAACATTATATTGTCTTCCTAGTGTAAGAAACTGAAAGGTATATAAAATCCAAAAGACACCTGGTATGGGGGAAAAGATAAAAGAAGTAAAAGATATATGCAAAATAGCTAAGGTAATTGTACTACTAATTTCTATTAATTCATTGAAAGGAACAGTTAGTGTTTATATTGTTTGATCAAGCTTACATGCCTATATCTGGTAATCTGAGAGACTACATTGAAAATAACAATATAATAACCATTGTTAACTTCTTACTACCTTGTTTTGAAATTCTGTATTGTTTCTCTTGCTTTTTAAATTATTGTATTTTTAAAAAGTCTTTTTAAAAATTCCTTAAAATTAAGCGGCTTCCCTTTGAGCCTGGCACGGTGGTTCACACCTGTAATGCCTGAACTCAGGAGGCTGAGGCAAGAGGATCTTTGCAAGTTTGAGACCAGTCTGGGCTACAAAGTGAGCTCAAGGCCAGCCTGAACTGTGTAGTGAGACTCTGCCTCAAAATGGCAAAAAGAAATATCAGTTAAGTGAAATAGTTTACCCTATTAAATAAACATTTGATGGTATACTGTGGTGAAAGACTATTGTCCCATCATAAATAGAGATAACAGAAACAATCACAGATCATTCTGGGTGTGGATAAGTTATGAAACCTCTCAGCAGCCATCATGAAGATCATAGAGAGCATTCCTACAAAAAAAGACAAGTTAATAAAAGGAAAATTGATTTGATCAAAGTTTCACATAACATAGGAGACTCTAGAAATGAAAATCCTAAAGCCTGGGAAATATTGGTTATTTGTACACTCACGATTGATGACAAATGGACAACCCCGTAGAAAAGTGGTTCGACAAAAGCATCCAACTACTGGTGGTCGTAGAATAAAAGGAAAAACCAACAAGGTCTCTCTGTCCAGATACTTCCTGTGTAGCATTCCCTTCTCATAGCTATGCAGCAGGAATCTTGTGGATTGCAAAATTTCCAGGATGAAGCAAGAAGGGAGCTAGTGACTTTACTAGGATTTATGACTGACTGGGAAAGAGGGTTCTAATATCCATACTTACCTTGAGGTAGAGGAATTCTGTTTCTATGACTTGATTCTGGGGATAAAGGTAGAACGGAGGCAGAAGGACCAAAGAAGGTGAGAGAGAACTTGTTTCTGATGATTTTCAATCTCCTTTAATTCAAAGTACACAGCATGCCAAAATATTATGCTTTTAGATAACATTTTCTGAGCCCTGATAACAGAAACGTAATATAATTATGGCAGAGAAGCTGAACCAAAAGGAAATATTTTAAAACGCAACTTATTTCAGCAACTGCAGTTCTTTTCCTATATGTTAATGGAATAATTTTGGAACTGTAGTTGATATCTTCATAGTAGTTCAGAAGCTAGAACTTGTGGAAACTTTTTGGATGAATTTTCACAGGATGAATTGAATCATTATCATTCAATACACTTAATTTGCTAAAAATATCTACACTGCTACTATTATTGAAACTGAGGAAAACTTGAGTAGTTCCTGAGCTTCATTTGGTTTTAGTTACTTTCTTTTATCACCAATTTTAGAGGTCATGTTGCTAAACAGTATATCTCTATTTGCTTTGATAAACTGGAGTAGTGGTGCATGCCTGTAATCCCAGCAATCAGGAGACTGAGGTACTGTTATCACTTCTGACCTACGGGTCCCAAATGTAATGGTTGAAAAATTGTTTTCAGGGGCTTGAATGTATCTCAAACTGGTTGAAACCACTGATCATTCACTTGCACTGCAAAAGCGTCAGATGGGTGAACTGTTGTCAGAAGACCAAAATTTCACCCAAAGAACACTCTATTGCTATCATTTTTCTGTACATATATCCTCTGAAGAACCATGAAGTTTGATTGTGCATGTACAGAACAATGATTAGTTAAGTTTTCCTTACTTTTCTCTTTCTCCCACCTTAGACCACTCCTGTTTGTTCATCCCAGAAATATGCTAAACTTGATCCTCAGGGAAGAAGATTTAAGGTACCTCTCCAGTCTCCACAAGATCACTACTTTATGAGTGGGCCTCTTTTATAAAATTGTGGTTTCAGAAATTTTCATGCCATATTATAGGTGAAATGGGCTTGGTTCTATAACTATTTATAATATAGTTTTACTTGAGGAAGACTCTAAATTATTAGAGTCAGTTATTCTTTCATCTCTTTTGATACCACCTTAGTGTACCATTTTACTCCCAGAGGGGATGTGTCAAATGTACATGATTTTGAAGTAGGTACCTGAGGTATGATAGAAAAATACAGTGAAAGTTTAAATTAAACAAGAAATTCATTACTGTAAAAGATACATTGCCATGAACACACATCCTCTTCCTGAAATAGATCTAAAAGTCCTAATTTGTGAGTGCCTTTACTTGTGGAATGGTAGCTCTCTCAACGTCTCAAATTGATTCAAAACAATTAATTTTTCATCATTTTGACATTGGAAAAGAGTCACAAGTAGTTCAGTACAGGGTCTAGTGAATAAGATGGATGAGAAAACACTATAATTCTTTTTATTTGACAGAAATTACCCTCAACAAAAACTGTAAGCTGCCTCAGAAAGTGGTGAGAATAGTGAGATAAGTTTGTTTGAAGTGAGTGGAGGTATTTTAAGGATGATTAATGCAATGTTTCTTTTACTGTAATACATTTTCAAAATTAAAACATTCACCTTATATATTTTTTTTTTTGTTTGTTTGTTTTGTTTTTTGTTTTTCTCCGGTACCGGGAACCGAACTCACGACCTTGCGCTTGCCAGGCAGGCGCTTTTGCCTCTGAGCTAAATCCCCAGCCCCTCACCTTATATTTTGATCACACTTTGTAGTGTTTAGTTTCATTTTTTAATTTGTTTTGTTAGCAATCTTAACAAAGGGTCTAATAGGGAGATGAAGAAAACATAGCACAAATGATTTGAAGAGATGTTTGGTGAATTCCTATAGCATTGAATATTGGCAACACTGTTAAAAGAAGGGGACCAGAAGTAGTGATGCACCTGTGCAATCTCTGAGTCAAGAATGCAGGAAAATTGCAAATTTGATGCTAGCCTGGGCAGTTTAGTGATACTGTCTCAAAAGAAAAATTAAGAAGAGCTGAAGATGTAGCTCAGTGACGGAGCATTTGCTTAGCATATGCATGGAACTGGTTCAATCCTCAGTACTACAACAAAGGGAGGTGGAAGAGGGGATTATTGAAAATTATAAACTATTATTCTCCTTTTTTTTCCTTTAAATTCAAAGCTACACTCCAGTCAGTTATGCATCCTTCTGCCTGGAAGCATGTCTGTGTAGAGATTAGGCCCATTGCAGAAGACACTTACACAGAAAGAACAAATGCATTACAAGATTATGCAACAAGACAATAGCTTCATAAGCCATGCTAATGCTTTGCAAAAGGATTTTTCCAAATCCATATCCTCCTGCTTTAGCATAACAAAAGCTCAACATTGAGTTTCTGGAATTTTTGGTACAGAAAAGTTTGTCTTTAGGCTCCAGGCAGAGAAACCAGGCTTGTTGCTGTTAGGTAAACAAGACCGTGGTTTAAGGTAATGTAAGAAGACCTGTGTATACCCTTGAAGAAACAAAGAAAGAAAAGAGGATCAGGCATTCATAAATCTGAGCTTCGGCCTAGAGGAGAAAAGCATATTAAATAAAGCAGGACAGTCCCAAAGGAGGAAGTGTATTTGGAAGACACTTTAAAAAAACTCAAGATATTCAAACTCATTCAAAGAAAATACTACCACTACATTTTATTTATGTAACTAGGAATTTATATTAAATAGAAATATTTATGTAGATTTTAATACTTAGTACAGTTAAATAGTACATGCTCAAACCTGCCTAATTAAAGAATATTTACATAATTTCTCAGCTAGAACTCGCCTATATTGCTGGTACTTTTCATTGAGTCATGAAAGAAAAAAACTGTAATTCATCTTTTTGTTATGTTGGTTTAGTAATATTTGCTCTTGGCATGAAAACTCTGCAGCATAAAGGGTATGTATAGATCAACTCTAAAATGTGAAGAAATTATACGTTTTAAAAATAAATATTCTGGAGGCAATTTAAATAATTATCCAGTAAGAAAAGGAAATGTTTTTCTCATTAAATTCAGTAAATATTTGAAGAAAAAGCAAATGGTGTGACGTTTGTTACTATTCTTTCCTGCTGTCAGTTGAAGCCCAGGTATTCATCTCTGCCCAAAGCTGGGAGCAGCATAGCTATGGGAAATTTCAAGGCATCCAGTAAGGGCTGCACAGGTGTTGTGTAAGTCTTTAATGACAGCCAGTTTCCCAAAACATAGGAAGAGAAAAGACCAAGCAGGATTTTAAAGCAATTCAGTGTGCTCTGTCATACAGGAATAAATAAAATGCACAAAAATATGATCACGGAGAGTTCCAAGATATTCATTTATTTATAAAGTACACGAGGAAACTGGAAGTATGCATATGCTTAGTTTACATGTTTGCATTGATTCTTTTCTGCTCCCCCCCTTGTCTTTCTTTTGCCTCATTCTGATGCACCAGGAGACAGTTGGGAATTGACACAGGGGACTGTACTGTAAAGCAAAGTAAGATTAGAATGGAATGAAGTGTTAAAGGTTTCTTTCTAAATACATGGGACATTTACAGCCAGGTTTCCAAATCAATGATCAGCGTATGCAGTACTTCAATCAAGAAAGTGAAGAAATACATTAATGGGTGTCAGAAAACACATTACTAGGACACCACTCCAGAGCCAACGGTCCTGTGAAATGGCAAAATTCAACAGTGAAAGGCATGCCTCAGAGACTTGTGGCACCTGTTTCTGCACAGTTTTTGTAGGAAACACATAAGTTATTTTGTCTTCATTACTGATTCCTTCATTTATAATTAATAATTTTTGTTATTTTATTTATAATAGGTCTAGAGATAATACTGAGCTAGAAGGAAAATTGTGGGAGGTCACTGCTAAGGATTGAAACTAGAGTCTTCTGACTCAGCCACATGCCATTTATTTCATTTTATTTTTTAAATATGAGACAGGATTCCTGTTAAGTTCCTAATTTGCCCAGCCTGGGTTCAAACTTGTGATTCTTGTGTCTTAGCCTCTTAGACTGCTGAGATTACAGGGGTGTGTTATCACACCTGTCTGAAAATTAGAGATAGTTTTTTTCATTTAAATTCAGAAATATTTTAATAGCTGAAAAGAAGAAATGCCATTGGGATGAATAGAATCTATTTAAAACAAGAGATGTGACCCAAGAGGAGGACCAAGATGGTGGAATGGTAAGCAGCAGAGAAAGAGCCTCTCTGAAAGCTCCATACAGATGTTGGAATAGACCAATGTGAGGAAGACAACAAGGAGGAAAGTGACTCTTCTGGACAAAGGAAGGATCTGAAGTAAGTATTCAAGCCCATGGAGAGAAAAGAGAAACTATATCAAAGAAGAAGAAGATAGCCTGCAGAACCTCATCCCTGAGTTGAGACTCAGTGTGAGGAGCAGTTCACACATGTGGATACATGTTGATGTCTGGTGACCCCTGAGGCCTCTATGGATAGACACAGCTGTCAAGGGGAGCTGTGGATGCAAAGGACTGCACTAGCTGGGTGTGAATGCTGAAGGCTCAGTCATCCAGAGGGAGAGAGCGATTGGCAGGGAGCCACCTTGTAGAGGGGCTGGCTGACCTCGTAACTCAAAGCAGCTGCTCACTTCATACAGTGGCTCCCAGCTATGTTTAGCCCCACTGCAGAAGATACGCTGACTGCTGTAGGCTGAATGGGTCTGATCTCAGCCCCCAGGGCCAGAACACACTGAACTTCAGGAGAAATACAGAGTATCCACTACCCCACCATAAAGCTACTGCTGGATTGCGGGGCTAAATCAACACCAGTCTGGGCTTTATCTGAACATGTTGTCTATTAATGACAACAGAGACAAAGATGGAAATGGACTGTTTCTTTCTCCTTTGGTCTTCTTTTGTGTTTTTTTCTCCTTCATTGTTTGATCTTGTATTTATATGAACGTGAGGGTGGTTTCTAAACTCTTTGTAGTTGTTGTTCCGTTCTGTTCTTCCTTATACCTCTTCCTTTTTTCTTTCCCTCCAATCTTCTACACCAGTTTCCCAAAGTTAGCATGATCCACCTTTATCCTCCATTGTTACTTCTAATCTCTTCCTCTTCTACTTTTCTATTTTCTCCCTCACCTCTTTAAATTTTAACTCCTAAGATAAAATTGACATATTAATGGTGTATATAGTGTACATAATTTTCTGGTTCATTTTAGATTTTTTAATATAGCTACCAATATAGTTAATATGGATAAAGGTGGAAAATTAATGATTATCTCAGTTTGTCATTTTCTAGACTGTGTTTGATGCTATTGTTATTGCTGATGGTATCACTTTACCCAAAAGTGACATAATTGTTCTAAACAGTTGTTCTTCATGGTATTCCAAGACTGAGGCTGATGAAGGGTCATAGAAAATATGATGGCAGAGTGCCAAAGAACCAGGGACTGGGACAAGCAGGCAGCAATTTCTCATTCCAAGCAAAATGAAGAGGTAGGATCTCACAACAGACTCAAAAACAAAAAACCAGTTACATCTGGAAGACAGTTTAGAGAAAGAGTCATTGCCTAAGGATTCTAAATACAAGCAATAAAGCAACTCACCAAAGGCAATTTTAAGCATCAATCCTGGAATTAAACTAAAACAAAAAAGAAAAAAAAGAACATGAGAAGACATTTAAACAAGATGCAACCCCAGACATCCAGTTCAACAAACCAAACTCAGGGGGCAATGATGTAGGACAATCTGAAAGCCACCCATTTGGTCTCTCTAAAGTGGTAATAACAAAGCAATTGAATAAGGCTCTAGAAAAATATCAAATCAGAAATAATTTGTAAGGAACTGCAGAGGTGATGTTCACCATGAAAACCATGCTTAGAGACTCTAGAGCAAATACAGATAAAAGACAGAGCAGCTTAGGACAATAATGAAGCCACAAATGCTCAGCATAGGAAAAAAATGAATTCATAAGACAATTCAAGCTGATATCCAGGAGAACCAAAATTTCTTTGAAAGTGTCCACAGCAGAGTAAGCCAATATGGGGACAGAAACTCAGATATGTAAAGCAGGCTTATGGTTAGTGATCATGAAAAGAATGATTTCTAAAAAATAGCAAGGGATGCTGTGAATTCAATCCAACAGATGCTGGACAATGCAAAGAAGAGCAACATAAGACTGATTGGAATTAATGAAGAAGCAGGAGATAGAACAAATGATATACATAAAAATAACTGTTCAGAGACATCATGGAGGAAAACTTGCCTGGTAGGGAAAAATAATTTGACCAACTGAGGCACATAGAACTCCAATTAGCCACAATGAAATATACTGTACCCAGGCACATCATAGTCAATATTCCAGAAATTCAACACAAGAATAGAATCATAAAAACTGCTCTGGGAAAGAAAAAAAATCAGCTGTAAAGGAAAGCCCATCAGAATCAGAGCTCACTTCTCAGCACAAAGTCTCAAGTCAAGTCGTGCTTGGAGTAGAGTATTTCAACTTCTAAAGGAAAATATCATCTGAAGCCAGATTGGTGTAACCTGCAAAACTATCTTTCAAAACTGATGGAGAAATGAGATACTTCCAGGATAAAGAACACCGGAGAAAATTTATGCTCACCAAACTAGCACTCCAAAATGGTATCAAAGATTTTCCAGAAAGAGATAACAAGAGCTACAAGTCCATGAACCCCAACAAAATGAATCCACCAAGCAAGGCAAACAATTAAACAGAGGAAAGAAAAAAAGGGAAGAGCCAACAGCAGAAAAATAGCATGACAAAGAGAAGTTAATGCATGTCAGTTATAACCATCAATGTTAATGGTCTCAATTCTCCAATCAAAAGATACAGACCAGTGGAATGGACCAAGAAGCAAAATCTAACAATATTCTTCATACAAGATACACATTTAATTTAGAAAGAAATGCATTGTCTAAAAGTCAAAGGATGGAGAACTATACTCCATGTGCCAGGAACACATAAAAAAGCAGGTGTAGCTATTTTATTTGCAGAAAAAGTGAATTTCAAGCCAAGGCTGATTAAGAAAGACAAAGAAGTTCATTACATCCTTGTAAAGGAAATAATCCAGAGAGAAACAATAACAATCATAAATATATATGCAACAAATACCAGTGTACCTAATTGTATAAAACAACTATTAATGGACATGAAAAATCAAATAAGCACTAATATGATTGTATTGGGGAAATCTCAATACCTCACTGTCACAAAAAGGCAGATCAACCACAGAAAAAATCAACAATAAAATATTAGAAGTGAACCAAATTTTTGAACAAATGGACTTAGTAGATGTCTATAAAGTGTTCTATCCCAAACATCAGAATACACATTATTTTCAGATGCGCATGGGATGTTCTCCAAAATAGATCACATACTAACTCATAGCACATACTTAATTAAATGCAAAGGAATTGAAATTATCCCATACATGTTATCAAGCCATAGGACAATGAAATTGGACATCAGTGGCAAAAGAAACCACACAAACTTCTTATACACATGCAAATTAAATAGAACCCTCCTGAACAACCAACTGGTCACAGAAAAAATTAAAGAAAAAATTAGACAGTTTCTAGTCTTAAAAGATAATGGCAGTACAACATACCAGAACTAATGGGACACAATGAAAACAATCCTAAGAGGGAAATTTAGAGCAGTGAACACTCACATTAGGAAAACAGAAAGTGCAAGTAAATAACTTGATGTTGAACATCAAAGTTCTAGAAAAAAGAAGAGTGGGCCAAGCCCAAAGCTTGTACTGGGAGGAAATTATAAAGGTCAGAGCAGAAATTCATACACTGGAGACTAAGAAAACAATACAAGAAAACAGTGAATCAAAGAGTTGGCTCTTTAAAAGATTAAATAAAATCAATAAACCTTCAGCCAACCATATCAAAGAAAGGAAAGAATCAAATCCATGCAAGTACAAATGAAAAGACCTTGAAGAAATCCGAAAGATCATCTGTACCTACTTTGAGAATGTATATTGTAATAAGATGGAGAATGCAGAAGAAATGGAGAGAATACTAAATACATATGAATTACCAAATCTGAATAAAGAGGGTATAAAAATCCTAAATAAATCAATATTAATCAGTGAAATTGAAGATGTTATTAAAAATCTGCAAACCAAGAAAAGCCCAGGACCTAAGAGATTCACTGTTGAATTCTACAGGAAATTTAGAGAAGACCTGATACCACTGCTTCTCATACTCTTCAGTGAAATTGAAAGGAAAGCAGTATTCCCTGATTCATTTCTGGAAGCAAGCATTACCCTGACACAAAAACTGGAGGACGCAACTAAGAAAGAGAACTACAGGCCAGTCTCCCTAATGAATATAGATGTAAAATCCTCAATAAGCTGGGGATATAGCTCAGTGGAACAAGGACCTGCCTGGCAAGCACAAGGTCCTGAGTTTGATTCTCAGTACAAAAAAAAAAGATACTCAATAAGATACTGGCAAACAGAATGCAGCAAATTATCAAGACCACACACCATGACCAAGTAAGATTAATCCCAGTTATACAGGGATGGTTCAACAAATGTAAATCAATAACTATAATACACTATATTAACAGGTCAAAGGACAGAAACCAACAACAAATGCTAGAGGGACTGTGGGGAAAAGGAACTCTTCTCCACTGTTAATGCGAGTGTAGACTGGTGCAATCACTGTGGAAATCTGTGTGGCAATTCTTCCAAAAACTAGAATTGGAGTTCCCATTTGATCCAGCTATTCCCCTTATGGATGTCTTCCCAGAAGAATTCAAAACATCATACCACAGAATTTGTACTAGCGAGATCTTGAAAACACACCAAATGCCCATCAACCAAGGAAGGGATGAAAACGATGTGGTCTTTTTATATAATGCAGTACTGCTGAGCCACAAAGGGTAAACTGGAAACTTTTATACGTAAATTGATGCAAATAGAGACTGCAATCATAAGTGAAATAAGTCCAACTCACATGTATAAACATCATATTGTCTCCCTAGTGCAAGAAGCTCAAGGAGTAAATAAGATCCAAAATGTATATTCTGAAGGTATTGTGAAACGGGAAGAAATTGTTCAAAAGGAAAGAGAAACTAGAATGTGAGAAAGGAGAAAAGATATATATATATATATATATATATATATATATATATATGATAGTTAAAAGATTTGTGCTACTATTGTTTGGACAATTAAATACATATTTCTTGTACTCTAAGTTACTAATTTAAAGACAATGATAGATAGTAAATTAATGATTGTTATTCTCCTAGCCTGTTGTTTTGAATTTTTTTTTTTCTCTTTAAAATAAGAAAACAAGAGATGTTAAAATTAATATATAGGTTTTCCTAATGGAAGAAAGAGGAGTTAGAGGTACAGAGACTGGTGGGAAAATTATGGACAGTGATAAAATGTAGACTCCATACCACATATTTTGTGGTCTAGTTCCTGTACACATTTCCATCTTTATCTCTTCCTGTGCCAGCCCCTCTTTAGAGGATTATTGCTTGCACCATAGCTGCCTTAGTTAATTCAGGCAGCTAAAACAAATTATCATACACTGGGTGGCTTAAATAACAATTTTTTTCTAACATTCTGGAAGTAACAATGTCCAAGATCAAGTGGTAGCAGATGTCCAGAGAGAGTCATGGTTTCCTTATTATATCCTCACATGGCAGAGAGGAAAGAGAAAAAAAATAAGCTCTGTCTTGTTTCTTCTAATAAGGTCACTAATTATTTCATGAGGGCTCCATCCTCACAGCCAAATTACCTGAGCTCCAGCCTCATAACTTAATTACCCTCCAAAGCCTCTACTTCCAAATATCATCACACTGGGGATTAGGGCTTTAGTATACAAATGCAGCACTAGAACATGTCTATGAGCAGAGGAAATATGAGCAATATATGCTGGTTTTGATTTCTGAGTTTCTTATGTCTATAAGAACAGGATTTTCCTGGTCTCATCTTGTTTGGGTCTTCAGTGAGACTCAAAGTGGGTAGAGGCTAAATGTGCTATGTCAGTTACAGGGGCAATGCTCACCACCCTGAAGACCATCTTTCTCTTTTGAACCTGATTGTGCTTTAAGTGAAGAAAGTATGAAATCTGTTTTGTAAACTCAGTAACTCTTCCCTATTCTGATCTTCCCACCAAACTCTTTCCTTTGCCTGCAGCACTCTCCTCCTTGCTCTTCACCTCTGTATTAGTTAATGTACCATTGCTGGCACAGTAACAGCACCCACAAACTTAAAGGAGAAGAGGTTAATTTGGCTCACATTTTAAGAGGATTCAGTCCATGGTTAGCTGGCTTCAAAGCAGAAACATCATGGTGGAACCTGTTCAGTTTATGACATCTGGGAAGCAGAGCAGGAGAAGAGTGCCAAAGGGGAAGGGGCAAGGGACCAGAGTCACACGTTCATGGCACACCCAGACACACCCAGACACAACTTACCAAACCTCTGGGAAGCTTCTATGCCAATTAAATTGACACTATCAAACTGAACAGTCATAGGACACCCCCTGTTGACTTGACATCCAAATACTTCTCCTGAAACCATACTTAATCTCCAAAGGATGACAAGCTCATGATTCCACCTAACATGATACAACTATCTGCATTCAACTAAAACACAAGAATCCCATCCCCAAATCTCAACAATTCCAACATTTTTCAAAAGTATCAAAGGCTCTTCGGAGACCTCCAGGCACACTCAGATGTGAACCTCTGTAAAAATTAAAGAATTGCATAATCCAAAGGTACAATACCAGAGAGTAAACTTTCCCATTCCAAAAGGAAGAAATAGGTGATTGGAGAAGACTAAGTATAAAGACAGAAATCCAGAGTGCAAGCATTAAGTTTTGTAGCATTATACTCAGCATTCAGGGTACATGGCCGTGAGAAAGGAGCTGCTAAGGACTTGGATGACCCCCACAGTTATGGCCTTGTTGGTTGAGGCCCACATATCTTCTCTCTTGGGCTGGCTCTGGTCACAGTGTGAAGCTTTCCTTGGCCAACATCCCTGAGTGTTTGGATGGCTGAGCCATCTTTTCAGATTAAAAGTTTGCACCTTTTACATTTGTGCCTGCAATGAGAGGACCCTTCATGATTCTTAGGATGCCCTCAAGACATAGTTCTTCTTTTCCTGTACAATCTATTTGATTCTTTTTTAATGGCACTAATCTCCTAGTGCCACACCTCCTTTAGTCTCAGCTTTGTACATGGTTCCTCTGGGCCAAAATTTAAAATTTGCAAATTTTTTGGCTGTAATGTTTTGCCCCCTATTCTCACTATAAACAGGTAAAAGCAGACAGTAATACCCATGACATCTTAATGTCAGACTTAATGACAGTCTTAATCCTGTGCTGCCTTGAAATTTCCTCTGGTTGAGGTTATGAATATTAATTGATTCATAACCTTACTCTCCATAGCCTACAAAGTCTCAGACCAGGGGCAAAATATAGACAAATTTTCTGCTGGTGTGTAACACAGATGGGCTCCAGTACAACTCTCAAAGAAGTCCTTGTTCTCTACTGAAAACGTTCAAGCCTGGTTTTTACTGTTTGTTTTCCTATTAGCATTCTCATCTCTTGTGCTCTGATGTGAGGAAATGCTGTTTAAAACATTCTTCACTAGACAACATCTCCAAATCTTCTATTCTCCCACAAAGCATTTCAAAGCCTTCTGAATCATGTTGTCAGGTATGGTCACAACAAGGATCCTACTTCTCTGGTGGTTTTGTTTTGATTTGCTTTTTGAGACAGTGCCTCACTATGTAGTTTGGGGTGGACTTGTAGTCACTATATTGCCCGTGCAGATCTTGAACTTGAGGCATTCTTCCTACTTTAGCCTTCTGAGTAATGGGCTTATAGTTGTGCCCCGATTCACTAGAATTACAGGTACAGACTGCCATGCCCAGCCACTATTACTCATGTTCTATTTTTCCTTGGTTTATACAATAATTAGGTTTTAGCTGCGCATATAACCATACAGCTGAGATGACATTTTCCAGCCTTGCAGTTGGTGATTAAGCTCTGGTTCACGGGAAATGTGTGGAAATGAGGTGTACAACTCCAAATTGCCAAACTGCTTCCCTCTGTTTTTTCTTCTTTCTCATAAACATGGTGTCAGGAGATGTAGAGGTCGCTCCGCATCTAAAGATGGAAACTATGCTTTATTTATTTATTTATTTATTTATTTATTTTGGTTTTTCTCCGGTACCGGGAACCGAACTCACGACCTTGCGCTTGCCAGGCAGGCGCTTTTGCCGCTGAGCTAAACCCCCAGCCCCGGAAAACTATGCTTTAAATTTGGCAATGTGAGTGAAGATATCCAAGTCTTTCTCATTATGGATCAGTAATAATAGTCTTAGACCACTAACTTCATTAAAAGAAAAATAAATTTCTATCTCATTTTATGAATTTCTCTCTTAGCATTGGTTGTAGTACCTGATTTTAGAGTCAAATGAGTAAAGGTAGCATTTGAACAATGCCACAAATAAGTAAGCAGTCATGAGACTCCATGAACAGAAAGCATTCCTGTTAGGGGTAGACCAAGAATAAAGGCCTTCACATGGATCATACTTTGGTTGGAAAGTCACAACTTTGCACAAAAATGGTCAGTGTGAAAAGGGTAAGGTAAACAAGGAGAATGTTAGTTGCTAAAATCAATAGATTTACAAGGAGCTAAACCATTTAAAAACTTATAGTCTATGGTAAGGATTTTACACTTTATTCTCAGTGACCAGAGATGCCAGTGAGCGCAAAGGGCTTTTGTACAATGAGTACATAATCTAATTTGTGCTTAAAAATTATTCCATTGCAAGGCTGAGAATACTCATGGAATCAGTAATACTACTGGTGAGTCCAGTTTAGAAGCTATATCAACAATCCAGTGAGTGACGGTGGCTCGGAAAAGGTAGGGAGATGGAGTTGGAATTTATTTATTAAAGTTCAGTGGAATTGCCAATGGTATGGTATTAAGAATCAGAGAGGAAGTAAAAAACACATTGAAGATTTTTGCTTCAGGGCATTTATAGAGAAGGAAAGTTAAGGAGAAAGCAGTTTTGAGAATTTGGAAATAAAAACTTGATTTTTGAAATATTGCATTTGCAATACCGATTAGACACCCAAGCTGAGGTAAAAGGAAGTTTTGGAGAAAAAATAAGGCTGGAGTTTAAGAAAAAGGTCTACGCTCCTGACATACATTCGAGAAACATTAACATACTGGTAAGATTTAAAGGCATGAGGTGTAATGTAGACAGGGAAGAAAATAGTTCTGAGTACAGACCTGAGGGCCTCTGTGACATTTAGGGCCTGCGAAAGTGAGTATGACCCAGTAAATGAGTCTGAGGAGAACGAGTCAGATAGAGCTGAGGACAACTTGGTTAGAACAGTGTCCAAGAAACCAAAGAAAAGGTAGTCTCAAAAAGAAGTGAATTATCAGTTGTGCCAAGTACTTCATATAGGTCAAATAAGTTGAGGACTAACATTGATTATTGGTTTTAGCATGTGGAGTTCATTAACGATCCTGACAAGATCAGTCTGGGTGCAGTGAAAGATGAAAATTTAAATGAAGTGGTTTAAAGCAACAACGGGTCAGAAGAGATGAAGGTGTAGGTAAGTTTGGGGCCCTATTTCTAGGGTGTTATTAAGAATTATTCTTGATGGAAATTTAGAGGAGTTGCTATTATTTAAATTTGATTTTATTTTAAAGAAAATTGGATAGGGAATGTAAATACGGAACTTGAGAAAAGGAGGAGACACATGTATTACTGAGGGACTTCCATATTCATGTGCTGGAGTTGGCCTCAGAATAAACATTTTATCTATTAGGACAGGAGAAAAGAAAAATTCCATGAATGTAGACTTGGTGATGGGGCCTAAACTTCGCACTTAGCTCCAAGTGGAACAAAGCAATGATGAGACCAGTGTTACAATGCAGCAAAGCTGAGAATTTTGTGGAAATGACAACCTAGAATCAAACATAGATATAAAGCCCCCAAGAGTCCCCAGAAATATGAGAAAGTCACTGGATTTCTTTAGCTGACATCTGAGTTATTTCAATCTCTCTCTCTCTCTCTCTCTCTCTCTCTCTCACCCCCTCCCACACACACACGAATGCAAATACATAGCCCTGTCATTATGTTCAAATGAAAATTTGATCAAAAAGTGAGATAACCTGATACCAAGTATTTTTTAACTTGTGAAAGTTTTTTTTTTTTTCTAAATTTCCACATCGTTTGAAGAATGGAGATAAAAATTGCATTTACATGTAAAGTCCAAACACAGACCTATTTGTTTGAATCATTTTAGACTTCTCCACTTGATTCCCATAGATACCCCAAATATTCAAAATTGAAATGATTTCTTCTTTTTTAATTTAAGCTCAAATATCTTTATTTGACTGTAATTAATGGTAGAAAATGATTTCTTCTGTAGTCTCTCCACTAACTTTGAATGGATACTATCATAAATCAAGTTAACCAACTCTTATAACCCCACAATATTTAACCTACTCCTCTCCTCCACTCTCCCAGTGTTTCAAATTTAATTGACAGCAAATACTAAAAATCATGTCTCATGATTATATCCCTTTAATCAAGTGATATAATTATATAACTTTATATAATTTTATTTATAGATAAATTAGTATGTACGAGTACTTTCATTAGATTTTACAATTTAGTTCTCATACTTTCTACATTGTGTTATATTCTGAGTTGTTCCTCTTCTAGAAACTCTCGTTTCTATTTTCTTAGATTTAATAGTGTATCACCAAACCATTTTGACATTTCTTTTTCCATTGTTTTATATATGGTTTCTCACTCACCCTTTTCACAGGCTATCTACTGCATATATACTCATGTATACTAAATATCAAACATCTTCAATTTTCTCAGAGTTGTAGAGTATTGACCTTCAACTTTGGAAATAAGTTTCTCCATCTAGATTTCTAGCTTGCCCTGGCTTTTGAATAATGGGTCACAAAACTATAAGTAATTGGATCTTTTGTGCAATTAGAACTTTTTCCTGTATTATAATTTATAGTGTGGTTGAATTGGGGAAGGTGTAATGAGTCATTTTACTGAGGCTTTTAAGGAAGTTATTTTTGAAGGTCTGCCTGAAAGGCTAAAATATGTCTGAATTAAAAAGAATGACAGGCTGCAATCAGGGCTGCAAAATAAAGGTGCTCAGTAAGCAGCCCTATTACAATCAGAAAGTAAAGGAAAGGGATCTCCGTGTTGTGTGCAGAGGCAGAGGAAATGATGAATACCTTAGGTAACTCATTCTGTGCAAAATCAATCTTTCACTGTCGATTTTAAATGAACTAATTTGTTCACAAATCTGTTCAGTCAGTTTGGAAGCATACTCTGTTCCTTCATATTAGCAAATCCTTTAATCTTGACTAGTCCACAGAGTAAGAAATCTAGAAATGTGTTAATATGATCGGACATATGTAGTAGGATAAGAACTGATTCTTTTAATTAGTGTCTGCTCAAGTTAGAGTCCCTTTCTTGGTTGAACTATTGACCCAGTAATATATCAAGAAATTATATTATGACTAACATTTATCCAAAGTTAAATTTAATTCCTTCCTCTTTAACCAATATTACAGTAAACTTTGCAGAGACCAATTCATGTTTTTAAGAAACATTAGTTTTAGCTGTTATGTGACAAGTAGCAAATGAATAAATACCTGAATATTAATTTTTTATTGCACAACATACAACAAATTGTGCATTGATATAACTCTTACTATCTGAGGACTCTCAATTCATCACATTTCTCGTCTATTAAGTGCAATATATTCAACTCCAATACTGCATGAACTTCACTTTTAAATAGTTAGAAATAACAAATTCTTTCCCTGGTGTTATAGAGTAATATGAAAAAGAAAGAAATATTATAAGGATATATACTTTTGTTATGAGATATGGAAATAATGTAATATAGATATTATGACTATCTTTGCATTACTTTACATGTATTGACAATTATGGAACTAGCATGTGCATTCTGATTCAGAAAAAGAACAATATGAAAATATTATGTAAAATGAGTGGATATAAAACCTAAAGATATCTTTGAAAACTATCTAATTTTAACTTAAATACATTTATAAAGGTCTATGACTTTCCAAAAAATTTTTTTATTAACATATATTTAATGTACATAGTAGTGAGGTTCAGTATGATATTTTAATACTTCCACATAGTGTGTATTGAAGAAAAATGGAAATACATAAATATGTAAATATTATCAATGTTATTATTTTACCAGCATTTCAACTGTTTTTCATCTATTTAAATATTTAAAGAATAAATATAGTATTTAATTATTAATTTGAAAGAGTCTATGTCTACATATTTCATATACAGCTTGGGGAGAAAGGTTAAAAGACTAAGTGTGTTGTTTTTCTTTTAAAGAAGAAATAACAAAATAACAACAGTAAAGACAAAAACAAAACAATACAGAAACAATAAAGAAGGACACGGGATTTCAAAACAAGATGATAGGAATTAACATTGATTGTTATATTACATGTTGCTATCTTCCACGAAGTTGCTCAGTGTTTTAATTTGTTCAGTAAGTATTCATCTGGCCTCTTCTGCGCATAGTGTGCTACTATATATTTTGTGGGAATTCAAAAACTGTTAGACATAGTGTTTGACTTAATGAAAATTATAATTTGAACTTTAATCCCAGAGGATTTTAATATGAAAATTGGGAGTACGCTTTGCCCAAAACAGATATCTTTCTCTCCTCCCTCAAAACTACTCTACCTGTAGGTTTTCCCATTTCACTTGTGTAAGCTCCTTCCCTTCCATATGCTATTTAAGCTCATCAGTAGTTTTCTTTTATTCCACAACCCATTCGGTAGGAAATATCATTGCTTCTGTGTGAAACTTTATCCAGAACCAAAGTGTTTCGCCTCCTCCACAGCTTCCTCACTGGTTACAGCTACTTCCATCTCATTTTTCCTTTGGCTATTGTGATAACCTCTAACCTATTCTCCTTTCTTATATTTTTGCCTCTCCCAGGTTCTACTAACCCATTTCAGAATGATCTTGTTAACAGTAAAGTCTAACGATATCATCCGTCTCTTCAAAACTTGTAATGTCTATTTCACTCCATGACTAAGTCCTTCATATATGGTCTTCAAAAAACCAGCTTCTTCCTATTTCTATGGGTTCTTCTCCTCCTTCCCCTCTCATTTTGATGGGCTTCCTAGCTATTTCTTATGCACATTACCCATGCTGCTCTGTTAGAGCCGGATTTTATAGTTAAGTGAAAGAAGCACATGTGCCACAGCTCTTAAGAGAGTGGTGGGAATATAAATATTTATATGGATGACTTCCTTTTATTAAGCATAGTAAAATAACTCCTGAATTACTACTGAAGTTTATTTCTAGAAGAAACAAAATAAATGGTGGGTCAAGTAGGGAAGTACAACTTTAGGACTCCATTTTATCATAGAGTTGTATAGCTGTTTGACATGATTGAAACATAAATTTCAATGTAAACATTCCCTAAAAATTGAAAAAAGCAACTGAAATACATTAAACTAACTTTTTTTTTTTTTTTTTTTTTTTTGGTTTTTCTCCGGTATCGGGAACCGAACTCACGACCTTGCGCTTGCCAGGCAGGCGCTTTGCCACTGAGCTAAATCCCCAGCCCCTAAACTAACTTTATATCAAGTAGAGAAACAAACAAAAGGCGAATAGTAGGCTGCTTCCGTTGATTTCAAAGTACAGTAATTTTAGTGTTTCTGCTATATTTAAAGAATAAAAATTTTAAACTTTACTCAATATTCTTAACTTTAACAATAATATTTGTATCTTAATTTGGAACTTATAGGTATACTTCAGAATGACAAAAATAAGTAGATATATTACTACCATTGGAAAGCACACACTTTTGAGGTTAAAGAAAAATAAAATTTGGGGCTGGGGATTTAGCTCAGCGGCAAAGCCCCTGCCTGGCAAGTGCAAGGTCATGAGTTCGATTCCTGGTACCGGAGAAAAACTAAAAAAGAAAAAGAAAATTATAAAAACTGGAGAAGCTACGTAAAAGTTAATATCTAACTTTAAAATTAAAATATTGGTGTTAAACAAAGTTTATTATATATAATATGGACAAACTTTTAATACAGATGTTAAAAATTGTTAAGTGAAAAAGGGAAAATAAAACAAAAATTAAATTTCTGTCTTAGTAGAATGGCTATAATCAAAAAAGCAGATAATACACACACTAAAATGAATGTGCCAGAGTTTAAAATCTAATTCATTACTGAAATATATATGGGCAGCCACTTTGAAAAAGAGATATATATGTATATGTATCAGGCATTTCACTGGAAACAACCCATGAAAATTATAGCAATGAGTGGCCCTACTTCTGAGCTGAAGTCTTTAAAAATCATTTGCTGCTGAAGTGAATCAGGATTGAGAGTTGCCTGGAGAAATGACTGATTCTGGGGCTGATCCAGGAGATGTCCCAACAAGGATTGAATATTTATTACCTCAGAAAAAAAGGAAACCCTCAAAGACCATTAAAGAAGCAGCTATAAAAAGATAAGGATGAGGAGACTATTTGAAAGTGCTCTCATTTGCCTAAAATGAATTAGTTCATAACCAAAACGAATAATGACAAGTTGAGGAAACTAAACATTTTTTTTTCTTTTCTTTTCTTTTCTTTTTTTTTTTTTTTTTTTGGTACTGGGAATTGAACTCATGACCCCAGGCAAGTGCTTATGCCACTGAGCTACATCCCCAACCCAGGAAACTAAACATTCATAAAAATAAATCCAAATTCTTCAAAGTAATCTCTCATAATCTCAGGTGATATTTTTTGCAGATATTGAAATGATGCTGAATTTCACCTGAAAAGTAAGGGACAAAGCAACCAAGACAATCTTAACAAAAGATCAAAGTAATTGGTTTTGTATTTTTAATTTCAAAACTTAACACAAAATTATGGTAATAAAGATGATCTGGTACTGGAAAAATGGTGGATATGGGTGATTAGAATAGAAATGAGTATAGAAATAAAGAATAGCATTTATGGTCAATTAATTTTTGACAGAGAGGACAAGATACCTCAGTGGGGAGAAAATGTCTTTTCAATAAATGGTGGTGAGACAACTGGTAAATCACACAGAAAGTCAGTCTGAAAATGTTTGTGTACTGTATCCACGATTCATAAAGTACTCTTGCAACAATAATAATAATATTGCACATTATGAAAATAAGCAAAATATTTGAACAGACATGTTTCCAAAGAAGGTGTACAAATGGATAATATGCCCATAAAAAGCTTTTCAACATCATTAGTCATGTGAGAAAGGTAATTAAAGCCGTAATGAAATATCACTCTCGTCCCAGTAAAATGGCTATAATAAAAACAGAAGATAAAAACAAGCATTGCCATACATGTATAGAAACTGGAATTCTAATTTATTGGTGTAAATGGGCCACCACTTAGGAAAATGTATTGGTAGTTATCAAGACATTAAATACAAACTTACCATATGAATCAAGAACTCCACAATAGTTATTTGTCTAAAGTAAATGAAAATACGTACCCACACAGTAACCTGAAAGTGACTATTAATGCTGGCATTGTTAACAGTAGCCAATGGCATAAATAGTCCAAATGATTACCAACAGATGAAAATGTACAGTAGAATGTTATTTGTCAATAAAATGGAATGAAGTACTCATAGACGTTACGGCCTAGATAAATCTCAAAAATATTGTGGTAGGTGAAAGGCTACATTGTCTTTTATATAATTTAATTCATATGAAATTTCCAGAAAAAGTAAATCTCTATAACCTAAACTACATTAGTTAACACCTAGGGTGAGGGTTTAGGTAGCAAGAACGGAGAACAATTGTTAATAAGTAAATATTTCTTTCTGGGATGATGAAAGAGTTCCAGAGTTAGATTATGATAATGGCTGCACAACCCTATAAAAATGCCAAAAATCTCCTGAATTTTATATTTACACAAAGAAACCTAAAGCACATGCTTGCAATTAACTACCACTGAGAGTTGTTAAGGTACAAATTTATCTTTGCAAGACTTTACGAAATAAAATAATACAAATGTTTTTGAATTTTCAACTTTGTCTAAGAAATATTTATTTGTAATTCCACTTCAGTGAGATATAAATTGGAAGCATTTTGAATTAAACTTAAAATACTAAAAAGTTGTAGGTTGTAACTTGGTAGCATTCCTCACAGTGTGCATAGTAAAAATCAAAGTTTGATAAAGTTTATTTTATGCATGATATGGATGTGTAACAATTAAAACAGTATTTCTTTCTCCATAGGTTTAAAAAAAAATCTTTCTTTAAATTTTCTACCTGTTCCTTTGCTTTACCCTTTTTAGATCCAATCACTCCAGCAAATCTCAGGATTAGTGGAGAAATTTCAGTCTTAACAAGAAACTAATTTGTTCACACTTACATGCACATAAAGAACTAACAGCTCATGGAATAGTTCTCGCCCCTTATAAATGACAATTTTAAACCTGAAGTGTTTAGCCCGATATTTCCTAACGACCATGAAAATAACACCAGAAAAATATACTCTTGTCATTTACAAATATATATGTCAATTTGAATCAAAAACACATTTTCTTTCAGGCCAGAAGTGAATAAAACTGATAAAATAATGATCTTAATGATGATACTGAGCAAAAATGAGCTGAAATTAGAACTCTGTGGGACATTCTTACAATTTCATTTAGCCCAAAAATTTAACAGCTTTAAGGATATAATGTATCTTTGCAGGACAGCGCGCGTGCACACACACACACACACACGCACACTCATTCACAGATGTTAAACTGCATTTCAGATGACTATTTGAATTACAGATCCAGATCTAAAATCTACATCTCCAGATTGAAAAATCTCAGTTCCAACTTTGTTATCATAGGAAGATAACACAAAGAGGCTGGCAAGAAACGGAACTGACCAGTGCATCTGCCACCCCCAGGTGCTGTCTTGGTGAGACTTGTCAGTCCTCTCTGTCTTGTGCATTGATGCTGAAGACGCCCCCCTGACCAGATCCGAGTCATTTGCCAGGCTTTCCTCATCATAGGGAGTTACAGTGGCTACTGATCCTTATGCTTACCCTGCTGTCAAAGCATTCCAATTTTTAATCGCTACATGACTTGTCACATTGAATATGAACCACATGTCTACAGGACAAGCTCTCTAATAATGAGAATGCCAAAAAAAAAAAAAAAAAAAAAAAAAAAAAAAGTAAAACTTCAAGCATGTCCCTGGTCACTGTTAACATTCTGAAACTGAGTTTGAGAAAGTTCTTCAACCAAAAATTATGTTTACGCATTCAACAACTAAATTGTCGCTCCTTTAATACACACACACACACACACACACACACACACACACACACACACAAACTCACTATATTGTCAAAAGCAAAGAAATGCACTTACTGAGTATTTCCGAGGTTCTAGCTGACTCTTCCAGAGTACATTTCCACTATGGAAAAGAATCCATCTCCCATGACTAGGAAAGAAGGCAGCCAAATTTCCGTTCCAGATTTGTACAACACACCTGTCACTTTCTTACCTACCGAGAGACATTCTCATCTTGGCTAAATTTAGTTGGAAATGCTAAAGCACATTTTAAAGAATTGTCCTTAAGCTCTATATGATGAACTTCATTTACCTAAATCGGAGTTTCAGCTGTCTTTCATCAGAGTATGAGATTGTGAATTCCCACATGGTTAAGAATTGTACTAAAAATGAAAGACAGAAGCTTTATAAATTAAAGTTTTAAATTAATTTAATTGTATTTATGAATAGATAGCATAGCTATTGATTTCATGTTTTGAATGTGTGTAGATGTCCCAACTGCTGACCTTTACTGGATTCTGACATAGTGTCTTGCGCATGTGAAAGTCACATCCATCAAAAAACCCATCCCATTCCTTGTGAAAATGATCTCATATGTAAGTACAAAAGTTAGAAACAGCCAGTTCTAATGTTACACAAATTCTCAGCATTTTACTGAAGACAGGTAAAAGATACAATAGTTTTGGAACTCCTATGTCCAGTAAATATTTTGGGAATAAGACATTTCTTTACTTGCCTTAACTCCTAACAAATTTTATTTCTATCTTGTTTCTCACAGTATTTTTTTTCAAAGTGTTCATATAGGTGTCATTTTGGATCTTTATGTTCTGAATGTTTAAGTGAAGCAAAAAAAGCAATGGTGTTCACCCAGGAGTCTGCTATTTAAACAACATCTGCTCAATAACTTCATTATAGAGTGTAGGCTAAATACTGGTAGTTAGCCCCAAGTGTGTAATAGCCTCCATCACCAAAACCTCTGCATTTTTGCTAAGTTTCACAGTCCCTCAAAACTATTAATGATTTATGATACCCATGTTTCCTTACTCTCCTTTGGTATTATCAAGTATGCTTCATCAGAATACAAAGCTCAGCTCTACACTTACCACTTAGTATGCCAACCAAGAAGTATTTACTTATCAACTTCCTTTCTACTTTCTGTAAGCCAGTCCTAGTCTAAGGAATATCTTGAAAGAAGAAATCACAGTACATATTTTAATTATCAAGATTCCCTCATCACTTTAGAGGTTACTAAGTAAAAGTATTTAGAAAACCTTTAGCTCATGTGTAACACATGACCATAGCTGCCTCTGGTAGACTTGAGCCCCTTAGTAGCAACACTAGGACTTGTTAGTCTTTGTAGAAATACAATTCTTGGTTATCAGTGAATAAGTCCAGTAGAAATGCAGTTCTTGGTCATCAGTGAAGTAAATGTAACTAAGTGGTTAGAAAATGAAAGCTCTTACAAATCTAGAACTAATTCCTTTAAAGCCAATAGAGAATCCTTATTTCATTTTGTTTTGTTATTCATAATAACCTTTAAGTTATAAAGATAAAATCATATTGATAGTTTTTATTATTTATTTTCATATTACTTCTTATTTTTGATGTAAACACTGAAATACAAAGGTAATATCGTTCATTTCCTTTAATTTTCCGTTACACTTATTTAAGCCTTGCAAATTTGCAGTCTAGTCAACTTGTCAAGAGAGAAGAAAGAGCCCATACTCCATGAACCAAAAACCTAGAATGTTTTCCCTTTACAGTGGAAACTGCAATTGACATCCTTCAACTAATTCTTTTTCTTTTTTTTTCTGGTACAGGGAATCGAACTCATGACCTTTTGCTTGCCAGGCAGGCTCTGTGCCTCTGTGCTAAATCCCCAGCCCCTCTTCAACTCATTCTTTTCTTGTATTTTTTCCCCCTATCTCTTCTCTCCCATTTCCCTTCCTTCCTTCCTCCCTCCCTCCCTTCCTTCCTTCCTTCCTTCCTTCCTTCCTTCCTTCCTTCCTTCCTTCCTTCCTTCCTTTCTTCCTTCCTTCCTTCATGTTTCTTCCTGTCAGTCTCTCTTCCTTTTTTCCTTTCTTTCTGGGTCTGCTCTGTGATCAAAGCTGACATTGAACTAAACATGTAGCCTACACGGCTTCTAATTTGCAATTCTCCTGCCTCAACCTCCTGATAATATTTTGCATTTTAATGTAAACCAAAATACACACCAATAAATGTACAATTAGATGGCATTATACCTAAACTCTCATTTTTCATTATTTTCTGACCATTAATATCTTGGCCAAATTTCAATTAATGGGCCAATTCATTAATAGGACCAGTGAACTAAATTGTGGTATGACTTTATCTACTAAAACTAGTGATAATCCTTCCACCTCAACCATTTTTATGTTTACTACAAAAATTTGAAAAATAGAGTTGGAAACAATACATTAAAGGAATTAATTTTGATCCACTGTTTATACTTTCCACTATTTTGTATCTTTGAACAATTTTCCCATTTATCTAGAAGAGTTCTCTCATCTGATCTGACATTTTTTAAAATATAAGGCATTCCTTGTAGATATTGTGGATTCCGTACTACTGCAATAAACTGAACATATTCATAAAATGAATCATGTAAATTATTTTAGTTTCCCAGCGCTTTTATAAAAGTTATATTTACAGAATGCTATAATCTATCATGCCTGCCATACCATTATACATACAGAGGAGCAAACCTTAAAAATATTTTACTGCTAAAAATGCTAGGGATCATCTGAGCAAGATATTTTTTGTGGGTGGAGAGTCCTACCAGTGCTGATGGCTTCTGAGCAATCAAGGTGGTCATTGGTGAATATTGTGTGATTACAGCCATTTCATGAAGTTTTCCTACAATGAAGTTTGCTGTATCATTTGGCTCTTTTGTTCACAAATGATTGCTCTGTATCATGTGATGCTTTTTGATAATATTTTGCCCAAAGTAGAACTTTGAAAGTTGCAGTCGGTCCTTTCAAAGCCTGCTACTGTCTTATCACCTAAGCTTATGTAATAGTCTAAACTTTTTATTGTCCTTTTGACAATGTTCACGGAATCTTCACCAAGAGTAGATTCTGTTTTTGCTTATTCATAAATGCAGTTACCTTCTGTGAAAGTTTTATCGTATGATTGCAGCAATTTGGTCATATTTTCAAGCCACATTTCTAATTCTAGCTCCTTTGCTGTTTCTGCCACATCTGCAGTTACTTCCTCCACTGTAGCCTTGAATCCTTCAAAGCCATCTATGAGAGTTGGAGTCAACTTTTGTCAAACTCCTATTAATGTCAATCTTTTGTTCTCTTCCCATGAATTATAAATGCACCAGTGATGTCTAGAATGGTGAATAATTTCTGGGAAATTTTCAGTTTACTTTGTTAAGATCCATCAGAGGAATCACTCTTTGTGATAGCTATAGCTTTATAAATTGTACTTTTGGGGGGTCCTGGGAATCAAACTCAGGACCTTATGCTTGACAGGCAGGCACTGTGCTGCTGAGCTATATCCTCATCCATGTACTTCTAAAATAATAAGACTTGAAAGTCAAAATTACTCCTTCATCAGTGGACAGCAAAATGAATTTTATGTTAGCAGGAATTAAATCAATGTTACTTTCCTTGTTCATCTCTAGTAGAACTCTTAGAGGGCCAGGTACATTATGAGTAAGCAGAAATATTTTGAAAGGAATCTTTTTTCTTCTTCTATGCAGTAGGTGTCAACAGTGAACCTGAAATATTCAGCAAACCATCTTGTCAACGGATGTCCTGTCATCCAGGGCTTGTTTTTCCTTTATAGAGCACAAGCAGAACAGATTTTGTATAACCTTCAGGATTTTGAGTGTGACAAATCATTGGCTTCAAATTAAAATGACCAGTTGCTTTACCTCCTCACAGGAGAGAAGGCTGTGAAACAAGGCATGCCTTGACTTCTCCTCTTTAGCTATGAAAATCCTAGATGGCAACTTCTTCTAAAGGGTTGCTTTATCAACTTTCAAAAATTTGTGTGTAACAGAGCTATTTTCATTAGTTATCACGGCAAGATCTTCTGGATAACTTGCTGTAGCTTCCTTAGCACCTACTACCACATCTTTTTTTAAATTTATTTTTTATTTATTTTTATTTATTTTTTGTTATTTTTCCGGTACAGGAAATCAAACTCATGACCTTGAGCTTGCCAGGCAGGTGTTGTGCCGCTGAGCTAAATCCCCAGCCCCTGTTTTTTTATTTTAAAGTGAATAAAAAAGACAATAACAAAATAACAACATATGCAAAAGCAAAGCAACATGAAAACAAAATGATATAAGGTTTCAAAAAAAATGACAGGAATTAACAGTGGTTTTTATATTACATATTGCTATCTTCAACATAGTTGCTCAGATTACCAGATGAAGAATGTAAGATTGATCAAACCATTAAAGAGAACAAAAAAATAAAAATAAGAAAACATTAGAAATGACACAGAGCTTTACTAAGCAAAATGGTAGAAATTCACCAATTCACCTTGTATTTTTATGCTGTGGAAACAGCTTCCTTTATTAAACTTCATGAGCCAAAAATCTGTTTGCTTCCAACTTTTATTTTGCAGCTTCCTCACCTCTCTTAACCTTTTTAGAATTGGAGAATTAGGGCCTTGTTTGAATGATGAGGCTTTGCTGAAGGCATTGTAGTGTCTCTTTTGACCTATCCAGATCTCCAAAATTTTCTCCATGTTAGTAATAAGCCCGTTTTGCTTCCATATTTTTCATGTGTTACCCAGAATACCACTTTTAATGTCCTTCAAAAATTTTTCCTTTGCATTCATAATGTGGATAATTGTTTGACAAAGAGGTCTAACTTTTAGCCTCTCTCAGTTTTTGACTTGTTTTTCCAACTAAGTTTAATCATTTCTAGTTTTTGATTTGAAGCAAGAGACATGTGACTCTTACTTTCATGTGAATGTGTATAGATCATTGCATGGTTATTAATTGGCCACATTTCAATATTGTTGTTTCCTGGGGAACAGGAAGCCAGAGGAGGATGAAAGTCAGAATAACTGCATCAGTACACATGTAATACTTACTGATTATGTTTGCTGTCATAGATGAACGTGTTTTGAGGCATCTCAAAATAATTATAATAGTAATATTAAAGTTCTATAATCGTAGACTACCATGGCAGATGTAAAAATAAAATGGTTGAAGTGTAAAAATTTATCACAATAAATGTAATCATTATGCACTGAAGACATGCACTAATAAAAAATCAAAGTTAAAAATGGAAAGAGTTTATATTAAAGAGTAATAAAATAGACAACACTGGAAATATGGCTTAAGCATATATGCTGTAAGACACCAAATATCATACTGGAAATCTCATGGAAAATTTAGTAGATGATAAGGAAAGAATTATTTATTTAGTTAGTTAGTTATGCAGTTTTGAGGTAGGGTCTCACTATGCAGTTGAGGCTGGCCTTGAGCTAATTTTGTAACCCAGGTTGGTCTCAAACTCACAACAATCCTCCTACTCAGCCTCGCAAGTGCTAGGATTACAGGCGTATGCCACCATGCCTTGTGAATTTTTAAAAAAGAATAAAAATTAACTAAATGTGATAAAAAGGCATAAAATGGGCATATACAAATGAAAAGTCGGTGTCAGTAGTGTTGTCCAAACCTTCAATTTGATTTGTATATAATTTTAAAAATATTGTGAGTGTTTCCAATGTACAATAGTCAGGAAAAGAAGGTCTTTTTTTGTTTTTATTTTTTCTCACTAATGACATTTGTGAAGTTTTCAACACAGTTTTACATTCATTCCCAGATAATCAGACAGTGTCTTACTCACTTCATACATTATATTCTTTTAAGGCAGAACGTGTATAGTGTATTGATAATAGTGACAAATTTAGCAATAAAATATGTAGGCAAACAATGGAGTTTTAAAACATATTTGAGATATAATTTCCTGAAATATTATATTCCTTGAATTCCAGATTTCACCTAGTATCTTGCATTTTATATGGGCAATTATATTTGTTGATTTTGATGAAGAATCTGCATTAAAATTTTTAGTAAACATGCTTCCAGAAATAGTAAAAAGACTACCTTATATGATGTTATCTCATACATCAGATGTACTGAAGGCCAAATAATATATGTCAAGAGTAAAATAGGCATAAAACGAGATGATCTAATTTCCATCCCAATGTTATTGTCTTAGTTACTTTTCTCATCGTTGAGACAAAACACCTAACATGCAAAGTTAAAGGAGGAAAGGTTTATTTAGCTCACAGTTTGTAGAGGGTCCAGTCTATAATCAGCTGGGTCCAGGGCAGGGTGGCACAGCAGAGGGAGACAGCAGAGGAGAAAGTGCTCATGGCAAAGCAGGGCAAGCAGAAGACAGCAAAGCAACAACAGTGTGCCTCTCCCTTTTATCCCTTCCAAGCTTAACACAGATGCTGAGCACTCGTAACCCAGCATCACATCCTTAATCCCAGCATCACACAGCCTAGATCCAGCCACGTCTGAAAAGCACTACTGATGACTACATGAAGCTTTGGGAGAAACATTTAGGTGCAAGCCATAACATTTATAAAACTATGTTCATTTATTGACTACCAGTGATATTTCAGAAATTAGCTGTACTAATTGCAAATGTAACCACTGTACCAAAAGTTACTTTTAAGTTTGGTGGGAAACTGCTTGTCAAGAAAGAGACACAGTTATTTAGGTGAAATTATTTAGGAATTACTAATGAAAAGAAAAGATTTCTGGAACAGAGATGAAAAGACTATTGTCAATAGATACTGGCAGAAAAGGACTAGAGCATAAAGACAGAGAAAGAGATCAAAGAAAGGAAGGGCATTCTGTACTGAGAATTCACCACCAACATCAACAAAGAGCCCTTGAAAAATGGCTGATTTCACAAAAGAAAAAGGAAAGAAGCCAAGTACTTTATGTACCGGAGGAAATATGGAAAAAATGATAATGAAAATATCTCAAGGTCTCAGGAGACAGCTTCAAGGGAATCTCCTAGGCTTAAACAATAGTAACATATTATAACTCAAATAAAATTAGATTTCATGAATCTCTATTGAAAATAACAGGTGGATAATTAGACAAGAAGGCCACAGAAATTTTTTTCCTTACCATGAAGTACTGAGTAATAAACATATAAAAATTTGTGGAATTATAAATCACTATTGAATAATTTCTGTAAAAATTAGTTAGGAAATAGATGTTAAATGTATTGGGTCGGGTGTGAAATTAAATGAAGCTCAGAAATACTTACATATCTTAAGAACGTCCCCACAAGTTAGTTAGGATAGTTGGCCCTCATTATTCAGATTCCATACTTGCAAGTTCGCCTGCTGGCTAAAACTTACATGTACCTCCCAGCTCAATACTGATGGCTATTGGAATCATATATTGATAAGGACAGAGCAGTGAAAACCATGAAGTGCCTGATGTTCTCAACTGAGGTGGAACAAAGCTACGTTCTCTCTTCTCATTTCTGCTTTTGTACTGGAAACCAATATGCCTTCCTGGCATGTTTAGTGCTAGATCTTTGCATTTTGTGCTTTTTGTTTGTTATTTTGCCATTGAAAATGGCCACAGAATACACTGACAAAATCTTCATAGTGTTCCTATGTGCAAGAAGGTTTTCATGTGCCTTAAAAAACAAAGCACATGTGCTTTGTTTTCTTATTTTTCAAAAAAAGTCAATGTTATGAGAGTCAAAGGAAGATAAATGAGCTGATCCAGACTAAAAGAGACACAAAACTTATTGCACTAGAAACAAGGATGAGCTTCCTTCAGGCATAAGTTACAATGCTGTATTAATGAGTGGGTATATTGAATAAAAGGTTTTAAAAAGAGGACACATAAAATAAAATTCTGTATTGGTTGGTTAATGTTGTGATCTCAAGAACCTAACCAGATTTCCTTTGGGAGCAATGCTTCACCATTTGTTCATTCACTATTTGCAGTGGCATTATGTCAAACATAACTGTTATGAAAAATCACACTTACTGCAGTTACAAAAGGATAAATAATAAATATACAACAGAGAAATCAGACAAAAGTTTAGCTAAGTAATCCAAAATAATATTGCTAGTGAGGATATCACCAGTGTCTATTAGATTTAATGTCTAGAAAAAGATAAAACATTCTTTAAGCAGTATTCCAGGCCCCAAATTTTAATGACTTCAAAACTGAGGAAATATCAGAGAACTCAAGTGGATGAACATGCTACAAAATAATTGTCTCTAATTCTTTTTTTTTTTGTCTTTTTTGAGATAGGGTCTCACTGCGCAGTTCAGACTGGCCTTGAGCTCACTTTGTAGCCTAGGCTGGTCTCGAACTTGCGATGATTCTCCTGCCTCAGCCTCCCGAGTGCTGGGATTACAGGGATGTGCTATCATACCTGGCTACATTCTTATTTTTCAAAAAAAGTCAATGTTATGAGAGTCAAAGGAAGATAAATGAGCTGATCCAGACTAAAAGAGACACAAAACTTATTGTACTAGAAACAAATATTTTAAAAGACATTAAATGAATGGATTATATTAGTATCAAAGTTCATGAATTTGATAACTATAATTTGGATATCTTAAGAGAACATACTTAGAAACTACAAAAAGAAATAAGGACTGCAGGGTAAAGAAGAATGATGTACTGTACATAAAACCCGCGCTCAAAAGGTTAAACAAATTTAGTATATACATATCCACACTTATGTACATTAATACCTAACTGTCTACCTACATATCTATCTAGAAAGAGAGAGTACAAATATTCAAATTGGAATGGGAACAAGGGAGGAACTAGTGAGGGGGAAAACATGCAAAAGAAAAGAAAAAATGATGAGAAAAGGAGGAAAAAATGGAAACAAACCCTGTGCAAATAAGAAGGGGAATTGGGTTTGAAGCGAGGGTTGGGGGCTGGGAAAAATAAGAATCAAGTTATATTATGAACAGGTACAAATCCCTATAATGAATGTGATCATTGTGTGTACCTAAAATGTACCAAGTAACTTAATGAACAATAAAGACTTGTAGCTCTATTTAACATGAATTACTTTCATAAAGTAAAATAATAGGCATGTATTATTTGGGTAACATAGAAAGTGCGTAAAAATGGAAAAAAATATGAAAAAGTGTCAGAATACTGCTAATAGGTGAATCTAGGTGAATAAAACTATGTGTTTTGCTTTTTTTTTTTTTTTAACTCTTTTGGGTTTAAAATTACATAAATTGTGAAGTTTTTATAAAGGAAAAAGGAAAAACTTACCAAGGTGTGCTTTCTAAAAAGACCAAAGGAGATGAAATGTTCAACAGTGCCAAATGCTACAGAGATGAGGAAGGCTCCGAATTAGATTACAGTCAGCAGTGGAGTTGTGTGTAATGCAAGTTTCACTGGCTTTATAGACACAGTAGCCTGACGGTTAAGGGTCTCAATGAACTGCTGTGTGGAAATACAGACACCAAGTTCAAGAATTTCAGATGCTGAAAATGGAGGGCAGTCTGGTAGAAGAAGGAAGCTGGAGGAGAAGAGGTGGTTCTTGTTTTCTTTTCTTTTGTTTTAGTTTGTTTTCAAACAAGAGAGATCTGAGCATTTTTATCAGGTGATCAGATCCATTTTGGGTGAGTGAGGAGAGAAAGATTTGGAGACCAGTGGAAAGGAAGTAATGGAAATGGGGAGAGCGGGGCTTTAAAGGCAAGTGTAAGAAGCGCAGATCAGTTAGAAAAAGGTGATTACAAACTCAGCTTATTTTGCTGGCAAACAGATCTGGCAAAATGGTAAACCATGTCAGTTAACCAACATGTTATTTAACCAATCAATACATAATGGCCAAATGGTATTATTGATATCTCTTGAATTTTCTGAAGAGAAGTCTTTCAATTTTTGAGAGGTTTTGGATTATACTAAGGGAGCTGGTAGAGTAGTATCAGGAACATGCTTTAAAGTGAAAGGTTGTGTAGAATGTTGTCAAACCTGGTAAAAGCACTGATTTGTTTTAAATATTATATTTTCTTAAAAATAAGATCTTAATTGCAGTAATATGTCTCGGGATGTCTCTGTTTTTCTGCTGTACCCTTGCAAATGTCTTCTTTCACTTCATTGTAGCTCTGAACTTTGCAGGGATAGTAGGTGGGGTTTCTCCGGACATGGGCACTTGTTTCTAAGTGCTTTCAAGAGTTCTACATTTGAACGTTTTGCCTGAAACTCCACAATCCCCCAACTTTGCTAAGTCTAACTAAGGAGAAAAATAACATGGCACAGGTCAAACTTTGATTAGACACGGTTTGTTTTCCATGAATGAGGAATTAGAAAATATAGTCTTCTGTTCTTCCAGCAGATTGAAGCAAGCAGTCATGAAGCCAATGGAGAAAATTGTCCCATTTAATTTAAATTTGGCTATAGAACTAATCAAGAAAATAGTGATTTAATATTTATGGAGCAGTCTCAAAAACAAACAACAGCATTGCAAAGTTTATTTTAAAGTCTTAGCAAAGGTAAGGCAATGGTGTAAATTCAACCACATAACACAAATACTAAATTTGGTGTTTTTATTTTTGGTTTCTTTTAGACTGGGTCTCATTGTATGGTTTAAGCCAGCCTTGACCCCACCATGCAGCCCAGAAAGCTTTGAACTTGTAATCCTCCTGCCTCAGCCTAGTGCTAGGATTACAGGTATCGCCTGGCTCAGTTAGGTGCTTTTTAAAAAATGAGTTGAAAATGGTCAAATGAAATGACTTTGGTTGTCTTTCACACTAGGCTGGTTAGCACCAACTCAGAACAACACTAAATAACTTCTTAAAATGTTTAGATAGATAATAGGGTGAAATTATTAATTAGTGAGACAATTTTAATGTAACCTTGTGGAAGAATATAGTTCAGCATTTACTTGTATGGGAGGCGAGGAAGACATTAAAAGGGAAAGGGTTATAGGATTGAAAATTTCTGGAGGAAAATGGAAAAATCTGGATTTTTTTCCCCTGCCATTGTATACCAGATTGTTAATTGGCTGTTAAGTCTCTGCTTATTTTTCTTTGACCTGTTGGAACCTAAGCCATGGGACATTTCTTTACTTGTTAAATTTTTTTATTTTCTTTGAACAAATCTTATTTGATTAGAGCTTCTTATTTGATTAGAATAATAATCACCCAACTTTTAGGATGTCAGAGTCTATCAAATGTAAAGGGAGCAGACCATTTAAAATTAAATTAAGATAATGTGTTTTTATGAGAAGCTCTACTTAAAAAATATTACTATAGTATTGTATTTGAATAGGCAGTTCTAGAAAACATTATAATGCTTTGCTGTTATTTCTCCCAAATTGTAAAAGTGTATAGGAGTAATGTGAGTCTTGATTTGAGTAATTTGAGGTAAAGTACCCTTCTTATCCTGGTAATCTGTAACCACTAACATTTGGGAAATCACTTCAGAAGCTCCTTAACTATTGGGACAAAGCAGATAGAATTTTAAAAATCCAAACAGATCCACCAAGGTGACAAAATCTCATTCAGAAAATGACTCCTGGTAACGTATACTCATTTGGTTAAGGAAATTTGAGAAAATGTGTTATTGCTTGGGGTCACTTTAAAAAACCATCATTTGAAAAAAAAAAAAAGTCGTGTGAGTTGTAATTCTTTCTAATTAAAAACCAGGCAGGCCCTTACGTGGGAGACCAGTGAGCTGTCCTGAGCTTTTCCCAAGCCTAACAAAAGAGAGAAGGACTTACCACTGCTTGTGCCTGCCAACCGGTATTGTTAAAGGAATCAAAATAAAGAGGCAAGGGGGTCAAGGGTCAGGAGCTCGTATTTCCACTCTACATGACCCCGTCTCAGGCTGGGGTGCTCTTGTCATCTGTTTCTGAAAGTCTCTCAACACAAGGCTCTCTCTACCCCTTTGGGGACTCTGCCCTACAGCCTATGCTGGTGATTAATGAAAAGGGCTCACAGGAGACCTTAAAATGCTTTGGACAAAAGGGTCCTCGGCACGGAAACTTCAGAATAATACCTGCAGACATCATTGTCTTGAGCATTTGGTGGGGAGAACCGTGTTTGCCACCAATCCCACCTTCCTCTGACATATCAAGTAACTTGATTAATGATATGCCACTTTCTATTCCTATTATGGGCTGTGGCCAGAATGTCACATGTTACAAGTTGGACAATATTTGGCTGATGGCTGTGTTATTTTCACCATTTCAAAGTAGGATAAGGTGAAGGTAGGTGAGCAAACAAAAGTAGAAATTGCAGTCGTGTTCTAGCAAATTAAATTTAAACATTTAAAACAATTTGTATCAAAACTGACACATTGGGATATAAAATATTGATACTTTCCTTCTCACATCAAAATGCAACAAAAAAAATTCAGTGTTTGTAGGCATCATATTCTCATTGGCTGCCTCACTGGAGATTTCTCAAGAGATTATTAAACATATTAATGAAAATCCAAAAGTGATTCAGAAAGGTTTTTTCCCCCCTAGTACTTACTACTCAGTGAAATTAAACATGCTGTGGCTGTTATTTTTTCCAGTGGTTTAGGACAGTGAAATAAGGCATGGGCTCCAGCTCTAAGAGCTATCAGGGGTCCAATTTCTGGAAGCCCTAACGCCTAATGCCTAACCCACAACTGTACTGATTAGGACCATGGATGGCCAATTCCACACTGTTTGCGCTAATGAGCCTACAGAAAAATAGGAATTATCAGTTAAAGCTGCTGTTAAGCTGCTCCCCTTGCAGTATATCAGCTACATGACTTTTCTTACTATCCTACAATTCAATGCAACATCTCTCAAAATAGTTGGCTTCTAGTTAGCATAAATTCATTGTGGAAGAAGAAAGGGAAGGAGAGGCCATATTTGCCTATTGCTATGAGCGTAAAGTGCTCCTACGCCAAAGGGCTCACGTTAAACCGTGCGTTCTGTCAAGTACCGTCCCTTCATTCTGTCTACATGGAATTTGCTTGAAATATGCCTTACTAAATCTATCATTTCCTCTCATTTTCTGTGCTTCCTACCTTTCCAAAGCAAAAAACTAGCAGATTTGCTTCCCCTGAAATGCGAACTATACCTGACACCACAAGGCAGGCAATTCTGGCCAACCTGAAAATAACAAGAAAAAACTCCAAATCACCTTTTATTAAATTTTCCCAGAGAAATAGAAGCAAAGCAGTTTTGCCTGTTTTATTTCAGTATTTAACTAACTTCCAAATTGACCATTGCTATAGAGAATTGATGTATGCATTGTGTCAAGTATAATAACATTATCTAGTTAAACTGAGTTGTAAATAAAGGATTGTCCTAATCGCAGAGAGATACAGTACACATTTTCAGGTGGTTGAAAACACGGATACAAAGGAGAGGGGAAACTCAACATGTGTATCCATCTTAAGAAAAAATAAATGAGAAAATTTCCAAATTGTCTAGGAGACCATTTTGATCATTGTCTAATAGTCATTTGTCCAACTTCAAGTTTCAGTACATGTGTTCCTTTCCCTCTGAAATTATTCTTTGCTTCTAGCTAAAAGCTCATTCTGCCTTTTCTGCCATCCATTCTCACTCTGGGTCCCTCCACCAACCATGCACTTTCTGTGTTCTTTTCCTGTTGAAGCTTGGGTTGTGGCAATGTGTATGATGGTTAGGGGCAGAAACACTTGAGTCTAGATTCCTGGATCTGCTTCTGAATCTTACCTGTGTTTTTATCATGTGGGTGACCTCAGGTGAATTACTTTACCCTTCTACGTCCATTTCTTTATATCTGAAGTGGAAATCGTAATAGAAGCCACACTTCACACTCTCCATGTTTTCCGCCTAGGAAGAACTTAGCACCTTGTCTTTATCTGGAGCCAAAGCTGAGGTACAACTTCAGAACAACTTCAGAGTCCTTCCAGAGACAAGAGCAGAATGATAAGGACTTCAAATCAATAATGTATGTCCCAATTTCAATGTGAACCATATAGGAAAATAGGCACTTTTTCAAGATTCTGAAGCTGATTCTCTGTGATATGTGTATAAGTAAAAACAAAGTTTTACTTTAAAAATACACTTTGAATTGGGAAATGTAATCTCTTTTTTTGTTTGACAAGGAACTAGAGTGACACAAAGGCAATTTCTGTCACTTTTTACTTCTAGAAATGAGTTGTAATTATGAAAGGCCAGTGATTCTACAAATATATTTTCATTTCAAAATATATATATATATAATATCAGGAATAGGTATTCTCTGTTGGTAGTCACTCACGTCCTCTTTATCAACAAACAATATATTTGCATGGTGTAATCCCTGCTTTGACACAATCACCTAAGCACCATTCACTGTTGTTCAAAGAAATTTGTTCTCTTTATCTATAAATGGTCATCATTTTTACTTTTTAAATAATCTTGCTTTGTAAAAGGCGCTATAACGAGGATATGAGTTAACAAGATGTTAAAAAATATGCCTGTGGAGACGTCACTGTCAGTAACTACACCAAGGAAACGCAATGCTTCACTGTAGGAGGCAAGGTTGTCAGCAACTGGCAGAGGACTACGTAGATGAATGTGTTCCTCAAGATTGTTTTCCAATTAAAGTTCATGCCCAGCAAAATTTTTAATTTCATATATTCTTTTTAAAAAAAACTGACATCAAGAAATAAATAAATCCACGTTATTTTGCCAGGTACTTGGCTTATTTGAGGTATAAACATGAACTCTAGACCTACGTTCTGCTTTGAAAACAGTTCCTGTTTACTTGTTAGCTTTTATGACATAAACATTACTGCATCATACTAGAAAGACAAGCTTCCCACTTAGGAAAGCCAAAGTAATACCATCGAGCATTTTGGCATTCTCCCGAAGAATTAGTACCTAAGGGAGGCAAAACAGAACATTAGTGAGGATTAATACAATTTTTGAGTAAGATGACTTTCTGCTTCTTTTTGTACCAGCTTTTATGTGTTAACCTTTAAATTATGTTAGTAACTTTTAGTGTGTTGAATTATTAAATCAGTGTATTTTTCAGCATCTAACTAGTAGATTATTAATGATGGTCTCATGTTTTTCCCAAAACCACACCATATTTTAATTTCTATACTTTAATATTGCTATGATCTAAGTTCCAAACAGATAACAGATAATAAAATTCTTCTCAAAAATATATTTTCTATAGCCACTTTGATTTAGCAGTGTGTCTAAATTCAGAAGGCTTTTGGACTATTGTCAAATCTTTTAAGGAGCTGATAAGAGACATTAAAAATGTTTCATAAAGAATTTTTTTATTACTCACAAATTATGTTCTTTTTTTTTTTTGTCCTTGGTCTCTGAGCTTGTATGCAAGTACAAAACAATAAACACGAACTAGATGATTTTGCTAGCTCTCCCATATTTGCAGTCATGAGAGACCCTTCTGTTAGACAGGGAATCTGAAGCTATAGCTGTTGTGGCTTGTCTTGAGCTCTGTGCTGGATGGCCTTGAGAGGGAAGCTTTTCATGTGACTTGAAGTAGTGCATCAGTTATAAAATAAGGCCAGTAAACCACAGTTTCTGATGCAGTTATTGCCAATAAAATGTCTACTTACTAAACTGCAGTCTATAGGGTAGAATATTCCAGTGTAATAAGGAGTCATGCAAAATGGACATAAAGTAGATTGAATCAACATGTTTCTGGGATCACTTTTAGGGCTTAGGCAGGATGAAATCACTGTCCTGTCCTATACTGTCATTGACATACATAATTTTTTGTTTATTGCTTGTTAATAGAGTTACTGTCTGAAAGTATTTTCTTTGCAAATTGTTTGGAAAACTAGAAATATTCCAAAATAATAAAACACTGTTGTGTAAATGTCATATATTTCCTTTCATTAATAGTTCTACAGGTTATGTCATTACTGCTTCCCCAACTAATAATAAAATCATTTTCCTAATTTAACTCAACCTAGCAGCACTAACGGGATTGCCTGATCCCCAAGTCTTTAAGTTACCTGCAGGACTAAAGTTCTTGGTTCAGTCAAAACTATTACACACATAGTTGCCATAAATAAAGATGCACTGCGAGGAATATGGGTCATAAACATAAAGAATATAATACAAAAGACAGTTTCAAACATATGTTGCTTCATTTCTGTTCAAATAGTCTGGATAGCCTGTTAAGATGCTTCAACTTCCTGTAATAGAGACTGAAGTGAACATTTTTCTAAAAAATGTGTCCCTCTTGGTTATTTAATGTAGCAGAACAATGGCAAAATAAAATACTAGCAGAATATCTGATAATTTTTTATGGAAGAAACAGGGAAGTTAGGATGAAATGTAGTACTCTTCAAGTGAACAGGAAAATACACTTACAGCTTTCAGGCCCACCTAAAGATCCTCTACCATTTATCAAAAAAATCTCTTCAATTTTAAAAAGCCCTCTAAAGACCTCCTGGGATTATAAACAAAGGCCATATTGTATCCTTGGCTGAAGCTTGTTAAGTGGCTCATGAATAATACTAAATGCATCCTCCCCATAAATCTCCCTGATGTAGAACTACTGTTAGTCAGCCACAAACTTCACCGATATCCATCATAAACCAGGAGATGGGAGATTTGCAACCTGCATCCAAATAACTTCCCCGTTCCCACCGATGTGATTCTCTGAAACACTCCAAGTCAGAGGAAAGAAAGGCTGGCACTTTTTTTTTTTCCTTTAGTGCAGTCACTTGAAAATACTTTTAATATTTTTGAGCTGATCTTTCAGAACAATAATTTAAGGTTATGAATCATCAGAACTTACATTTGCAGTAACATTCTATTCAGAGTAACTGGAAAAAAACTCAGTGTTGTGAAAACCGATTTCAGAGACTGTGGGCTTTTTATTTTTTAACTTTAGACTCCTTCACTGTCTTCCTAAAAGGAAACAAACAAACAACAACAACAACAAAAAAAAAACAGGTTTTTTCATGTCTATATAAACTGGAAACAAATTGGAAGTATTTCTTCTAATATACAATCCCGTTTTTGATATTTATTTTGGTCAAAAAAGAAGAAATGGTGATAAATAGGACCTGCCAAATCCCACTGTTGTTTTCCATAGAGTGGAAGAAGCCTAAGGAGAAATTACTTGTTTAAAGTCTCTCTGCGATCAGTAGAATTTAATGATAATGTCAGTGTCATCTGAAGGAAGCATCTTTTTTCTTTAATATATATTTATCATGCAAAATTGCATGGTAACTGCAAGGGCTTTGTGAAAGATCTCAGTATGGACTCTCGACTTTCAAGACAAGCATAGGCACCAGAGGATGCTGTAAAGAATGAAGTAAACAATTTCCCATCTACTCTCTTGTGATTTAGTTCTGCTAGGGAAATGGTCTCATACGTACAGGAATAATTTAGTTATATTCTAATTTTTTTTTCAACTATGACTACAAATAAATTCTCTTTTCAGCCTATTAATGCTTATACAGGGAATGTGACTCACTAAATTTGCAGACTTAGTACTTCTTCAGAGTGAGTATAAATCAAGCTATGACTATTTATTTAGACAGCTTCCAGTTGCATATGCATGTAAACTTTATTCAACTCTTTGGGAAGTCAGATAATATAGCTTTCTTTTAGTTGATTTCTCATAGACTGCCTATGATATTTTGGAGTAGTAAAAGAAGCCATCAAAATTTAGCATGATTTTATTATAGTCATTTAAAATAACAAGGTGTAGATTGAGAAATTTAGATTAATTGAGAGATAATTTTTTGGTAGTTTTTCCAGACTGGCTGTTTAGTGGAATTACTTAAGAACATATTTGAAATATGGTAACATTTTTATTAGTAGGAGTAGGAGTAGGAGTAGTTAAGCTAACATGTAAATATTAAAACTAGTACAGTATTTATTTGAATAGTGGTTATATAGATGAAAACTCTTGGTTCAAAAGAGAATCATTCTCTGACACTTACCTTTATGCAGAACATGAATAGTTTAGGACTTTGTACTTGTATATATATATATTTTTTAGAAACTTGAACATTGTTCTGTTCAGTCAAATGCCTTACAAAAATTATAAATCCAAGAAGCACAATGACATGCTCCAGCCAATTTCCTTCTCCCCCTAAAAATGTATTTGGAGGAAGTTTTCCAAGCATTTGCTCAAGGACAGTGGGGAACATATTTTGCATCATTTGGCAAATATGTCAAAGTTGACCAGCAATGTCAGTTGCATTCCAAGGAAAAGAACAATCTGTTGATACAGTTGTAGAAGAATATGTTTTTCTTTGTGTAGAAACAATTGTTTCTTTCTAGAACATAACTAATCTGTGAAGGATTACCTAATGTTCCCCTTCAAACTTGATGCATATTTTGTATATAACTAAATATTAGCAAAACAGAAGGTGAATTATTTTCTTAAAGCACTTTAGAGAATATGATCTGTAACACCATGCAAGGACACATGTGCATATGTATGTATGGGTCTTTATTTGCATTATAACTTTGAGTAAGGATTTTGCTTAAAATTGTGATGATGTCATCAAGAAATCTAAAAGCATACAGTGCTTATTTTTCACTAATAATTTATACTCAGAAAACCTGTTGTTCTAGAGCAGGAAATGGAAATATTTTTTTCAGAACTAGCCAGACAATTAATATTGTGAACTCTGATGGCCGTGTGGTATTTGTTGCAACTGTAACTCTGTCTTTGAATCACAAAGAGAGTTATAGACAGTGCCTTAGAAAATGAATAGGATTTTGTTTCAATAAAATTTTATTGTAAATACTAAGACTTCATTTTATAGTTTTCATATGTGGCAGAATATTAATTTTTTTTTTGTACCAAGAATTAAACTCAAGACCTTGCACTTGCCAGGCAGACACTTATGCCACTGAGCTACAACCCCAGCCCATTAATCCCTTTTTGAATATTTTTCAATTATTTGAAAATGTAAAAACTTCTTTTGCTCTGAGTCTTACAAGAGAGTTGTTAGGTTGGATTTGGCTAGGTTTTTCATAGCTTGCCAATCTCTGTCCAGGAAGAATGTTTGGAAAGATATTTACGCTATAATTTGTTTCATTATTTGTTAATTTTTGTGCAATATTTTGTCTCTCTTAAATAACAAATGTCTGGAAATGTGTACACATATACATTATACATATATACATATATATTTAGTAATGTACATATATAGACATATATATTTAGTAATGCCTTGGTTCACAACTGTGTCTGGAAACAATTTAGTTCGCAAACTAAAGTGTCCAGTAAAATTTTGCTGCTGTTGGCAAACTGCACATTGGGTGACAAATATGACCAAGGCCATTTTTCCATACAAATACAAATGCAGCCATCTTCCCCAAAACTGTAAAAAAATTAAGTTTGTAAACCAAGGTATACATGGAAAAATAATTCAGTAAGCTATTGATTTTCATCTTGCTTTTACTGGAGTAAGTAGTTCCCTACATCATGCCTTCATCAGAAGAGAACCACCTTTCTTTCTTTCTTTCTTTCTTTGCAGTTCAGGCTGGCCTTGAAGCTCACTCTGTAGCCCAGACTGGTCTTGAACTTGCAACGCTCCTCCTGCCTCAGGCTCCAAGTGCTGGGATTATAGGCATAAACAACCATGCCTGGTCTGAACCACCATTTCCACAGTCTGGATTATTTTGACACAAAGATATGAATAGTATCAGAAGACAACTCTTTTAAGGAAGTTTGCAATTTGTCCTAGGGAAATAGAGGCAAAGCTTAATCTTGAGTCAGTTGTTTATTTAAAACAAGAAATAAAGATTGTGTTCCTGAAATTATAATGTTAACGTAGGGAATAGGATTTAGATATTTTTGTATTTAGTAGGGTCTGGATTCCAAGGAAAATAAATTGAAACAAATCTGCCAGATCTCTGACCTTAGGCAAATTTCTCACCTCCTGTAAGCCTCTATTTCTTTTAATGAAAAAAATGGTGAAAAGTTTGCACCCTAATTGAATTTTGTGAATATTTAATTAGATAAGAAAATTTAAAGGTTTAGTAAAATGGCAAAAGAAAAAAGTAAACTCATAAAAGTATTAGTCATTATTACAAATATAAAGATTTTTGTAACATTGCATATGAAAAGCAATGCATGAATATAGTAAAAATCTTATCTATAGCGTTTTAATATTTTCTTATTTTTCTTCATACCAGTAGTCTGAGTCATTTATAATAATTATTTTTTCTGATTATTCTTTCTAAATGAGATGACTGTACTATTCTTTATTGACTTTAAAATTGTATACAGTAGTATATTTTGTTTATATTAAAATAAGCAAAGATTATTAAACCACCCTTATTTCCTCCACTTCTGATTTTGTTTTTCTTTTTTTTTTTTTTTTTTTG
>NW_004955474.1:9700528-9703186 GCF_000276665.1 Chinchilla lanigera | reverse complement strand
TCCGGTACCGGGAACCGAACTCACGACCTTGCACTTGCCAGGCAGGCGCTTTGCCGCTGAGCTAAATCCCCAGCCCCTCCACTTCTGATTTTGATTTAGACATCTAACTTTTTCTTTTCTTCTATTTGTTATTTTACAACCTTAAGAAATTATGTTGCCTCTTTCTTATTCCACTAATGACAGGCACTATCTTTATACCCCTTACTTGGTGAGATGAAGAATTTTGTTCTATCTTATATTTAATCTTTGGATTTGTTTTCATTGATTTGCTGGTGAATCCAGAACCTAACCATGACCTTCATTTCTTGTTTAAAAAGGCAACTGACTCAACATAACTTTCTGTCTTTATTTCCCTAAAGCAAATAATGAAAACAATACAGTCTCTCTCTGTCTCCATAATTCGAGACAGAATCTCTTTTTACATATGCCTTTGTTCCTTTTAGGTGTACTGGGGTCCTCACCAGAGCTGGTATTATGCTGGTAAAATTTTTAGACCAAAGAACTGTCAATTAATTTGTCCCTTGACAGTATGGTACAACCTGGCCCACTGATTTATATCCTTTGCCATAGGTCTTGCAGCAGACAATACCAACTCAGAACAGATAGATCTTTTTAGGGTTGAGGAGATCACTCCATTGTGGAGTGCTTGTCTTAGCAGGCACAAGCTCCAGGTTCAATCCCCAGTCCAAAAAAAAAAAAAAAGGATGAAACAGAGGCAAAAGAAGCACAATCATCTTTCACAAGCCTTAAAACACAGCATTACTTAGAATAGTTTAAAACACCTTTATGAAAGGAAGAGCTCGTTACTGACTCAGAGTGAACAGAAGGGGTGATCGACAAAAATGGCAACTATGTACTTTTTTTAAAAATCCCTTACAGTAAAACACACATTGCCAAGAATGACAGGATAAGTGTGTTTGAAGCAAGGGGGAAGATTCTGGGGAGGGGGGATTAATGTCAATGTATCACTTATTATATTTTTTAAGAATTTAAACACTTTTTAAATTTTATTTTATTTATTTTTTTGTTTTTTGTTTTTTTTCCGGTACCAGGAATCCAACTCATGACCTTGCGTTTGCCAGGTAGGCGCTGTTCTGCTGAGCTAAATCCCCAGCCCAAGAATTTAAACATTTATTGTAGTTTTTTGTTTGTTTTGTTTTGTTTTGAGTCACCTTTACCGCTATGTTAAAGGGAGAAGAATTAGCTACTCTGCTAATGGTCTACTGACAGTGTCTTTACCTGGCAAATGTCATGGAATCCCTGACTACATCTTACCTTGTCTGACTTGTGACAGCATTCCCATGATAAACTGCTTGAATATAACAGCAGCAACAACAAACTGTGAGCGCAGTAAACATCCTTGTCTTCGTGAGCAGCCAACCTCAGATATTTTATATAATAGTGAAAAATGGACAAATACATTCTCTGACACTTAAGGTAGTGAAAGATGTAAGCTTTCAGTTTAGACTGTTTTTCTTTTCTAACTACCCCCAAATGATTTCCTCATTTGTTTTCTTTTGCTGCAACATGCATACCATCCAGGACTAAGTGACTTTAGACAGAGCTATCAAAATGGCAGACCGTTTGTGTAAATTCTTTAAGACTTTGGCAGCATTAAGCACAGAGCATTCAAGATTGTGAAACTGGAAATGTGAATGAGCGCATCCTATCACTTTGACATGAAAGACATCATTGCTTCAGAGAATTGCAGGTTTCAGAATATAATTTGGCCTTGTCATACGGAGGGATCATGAGCAACTGCTGTGACCTTGGGAAGTATTGCCCGGTACTCTTGAAGGTGGGATACGGTGTTCACACCAGAATTGTTTTAGGTTTGCAGAAGCAGTGGCCTCAGCAATAAATATTGGTAGCTTTGATATAGAACTTGGTGGGCATCAGTAACGTCTGGAACAGCTTTGTCACCTTGGCATCCTTGGCAACAGATCATGAATCAGCTGTCAGATTTAAGGAAGAACATGTCATAATGTCAAATAAGACATAGGAGATATACCTTTGAGGATTCCATGAATAAATGAAAAGAGATTTTTGAAGACAGACTAAGAACACTTGAAATGATAGAATGCATAGTTAGAGCAATAAAGTTTATTTTTTCCACAATATTGCCTATATGTTTGGAACCCTGATTTGTAGAGCCTCAGGAAACATGCATCTTATTTTATAAAGACCCCATTTCTTTGTACTTAGGATTGAACCCACCTGACGCATGTAGAGGTCAGATTTACAATGCTTTCTGTTTGATGTTCTTTTTACCTTTTAGAAGTTTATCTGCATTTCATTTTGGGGGTGCTCTACTTCTGTGAACAAGCCCAACTATATATATGTGAAGTTGGATGTAATATGTATAATAGATTGACGTTTTATAACCATACACCATTGAACCATATAGATTCAAGTTTTCTAACTATACTATTTCATTAATATCCTTCAAATGTTTAAGCTTCTATTGTGCACAACATTAATAAAAGGCTAAATTCATTATTCTCATGACATTATTATGTCACTTGACAACTAACAGGTCAAGAAAGTCAAAAAGACATAGATTGGGGGGCTGGGGATTTAGCTCAGCGGCAAAAGCACCTGCCTGGCAAGCGCAAGGTCGTGAGTTCGGTTCCCGGTACCGGAGAAAAACCAAAAAAA